>NW_015552606.1:548749-551345 GCF_001515605.1 Sinocyclocheilus anshuiensis | reverse complement strand
CCGCCCAAATGTTCACGCAAAGAAAGAAGGCGTAACTTTTATTCTCGCTGTAGTATTGTTGCCTGTCGTGAAGGCGCTGTGTATTTTGTTGTGAAAGCAAAACTACTTTGTTTGGCCTTCCAAAAGAGGACGATATCGCTTCGTCATGCCTAGAGCTGATCCATGCTGGTTGCTGAGAAAATACTTAAACTTCGCGTTGTCGATCGGCTTTCACCGTGGACGAGTGCACTGGACGCACTGGATAGCTGGCCAATCAGAGCACACCTCACTTTTTCAGACCGATGAGCATTGTAAAAATCGACGCGTTTCAGAAAGGTGGGGCATAGAGGAGAAACAATAATGTACAGTATGTGGAAAATAATGTGTTTTTTGAACCTTAAACTGCATAAACACATTTCATTACACCAAATACACAAAATAATGTTCTTTTTAGCAGCATCATATGACCCCTTTAAGGACACTGACAGCAGCTAGTAAATTAGGCGCGGTCACTTTAAGAGATAATACCTCCAATATAATGATACACATTCCATTTCTTACTCAGTTTACTTTCACTTCAGACATAACCGACCATTTTTTCGAGGATACTCGCAAAGACAGGTATTGTGACAATTGTGTATGTATTTGTCATTTCAAGAGCAAGAAGAGACCAAACTTAATTCGGTGTTTAAGGGCTGTAGACGCGGCTCTCTGCATGCACACTGTACGCACAGAACAGCGCGCGGGTGCTGAATTAAGTTTTTCATGTCTTTTTATGTTTGTATGTTTAAACTGGCGAGGTGTATTTGTTCGTTCAGGCACGGGAGGAAGCGAAGAAGAGCTCGGTTTGGTGTTTGCGCGGCTCTCCGTGCGAACTCCGAACTCTGCGCGCAAACTCTCAGTTGAGTTTTTCCGCGTCTTGTGTTTGAATGCTTTAAACTGTTTTGAATGTTTAAAACACGTGCAATTGATTAGCTTTCGTGACGACGTGCAGGCCGTCTTTTTATGCTGGCCTCGGGCAGTCGATTGAAATTGTCCTTTTAATATAACACAACCAATACTTACTTGAAAATGCCAAGACAACAAATATATTTTTAACTTGGTATTTTATGTTTATTTAAAGATGTATTGGTAAAATCAAAATCAAAGTTTTTCTCCCTCATGACCCACAGGGGTTCACATACAGACCATAAAGGTGCATAACAAAATAATTTGGAATTAGTGATTCTTAATAAAACTGAAATATGAAAATACAATTATTTATTATTATTTAATTATAATTACAAGTCAATATAAATGTATGTCTGGATTGCAGGACAGTGCACACATGTGTGGGTGGCCAAGTGAACTCACGAGTGTGTCAGCAGGATATTGAATCTGGACACTGATCCATGTATTTGGCCTTGAAAAAAAAGATTGAAAATAAATAGCCTATTAAGTCTAAATATTTAAGTATTTGGCTCTGTGATGAACATCATAGCAAATACTCAAATCTGAATGGCTGTTTAAATCATTTAAACACGATTCAGAAACAGAAAGTAGTGCAGCTGCTTTGTTTACAGGGTTTCCGGGGTAACGGCTGCATTTAAATGAATTATTATTATTATTATTTCTGCAGTTTAGCGCCATCTGCTGTCAGAGAGTGAAAGTGCGCTTTCATCCAGAGCATCTCTCACATGTTCCGCCATGTGCTTCTCGTCCGCGCTTGTTTATGTCAGAGTGCGCATGCGTCTTTCACACAGCATACGGCGATGTTGTGCATTTTGACCAGTTGATGGGAAAAATATTCTTAAAATGCATTCAAAATTCTGAATAATTTGTAATATATAATTATTCACGGTATTTAGAAGTGCCCACGATAACAATGTTGTGCATATTCATTACCGTGATATATCGCATAACCGAATACCGGCACAAGTCTAGTCGCAACAGGTCGCAACTAGAGTCTGTCTAGTGTCTACACAGGACATTTGAAATCTGTGTCAGTACCTCATAAATAGGACGAGGCAGTTTACAGTCGGGGATTTGTCATGTCGTGCCGCATCCAGTGTAGCATCACTGATTATGAGTTTTATAGCACCGCTCGCATCCGGTAGCATTTAAACTTTCTTATTTAGGCTACTTTCTTGTTTAACGGTGAAAAGGAGGAACATGCTAAGGAGGTGGCAGATGTTTAGGTAGCTACCTTGAAGCCAGTGGGGCTGTCGGTAAGAACAGGTCCAGTCTAGTCAAACCAGGTATAAAAGAAACTTTATTGTACATCCAAGGAGATTTGGTGCATGTAGATGTGCGTGTGGTTTCTATAAAGGGGAACAAATATACAGAGTTTTAGTTTACCAATAAACAGTGCTAAATAAGGTACAAGGCAACCACAATGTTCCATCAACTGCACATTAAATATGTCAGCAGGTTGAAGCGACCCCAATAACGTGATATTTAGGCCCTGGAATGTGAATTGTACCAGGAGATTTTTTTTTACTGGGGGACACCCTCGAAAGCAATTGGGCTATTTTCAGGCTAGGTTTGAGTAGTAATTGGGTGGGTTTTGTAGCGAAAACCTGGCAACCTTGAACCAGACAGAGTTATCGGTGATTCTCCCTATTGTAAAGTCATACAG
>NW_015552606.1:548060-548709 GCF_001515605.1 Sinocyclocheilus anshuiensis | reverse complement strand
CATTCAGTGTGAAACCAACAGTGATGCGACGTCTTTGAAAATCGTGCAGTGTGAACTCGGCATTAGGGACACAAAAACTTTACAACAAACTATTATTTCTTTGATATTTATTTTAGTGTATTCACTGACGGAAGTGCTAAAATAAACACGAGCTGACGAGCTAAATCGGGTGTGTTAGATGAGTGAGTAGGCTGTGGACACAGGTGCAGCTAATAAAGTCTGTGAGATAGCTCTAATTGGCTTGAGATTGGGTGGGTGGAGCTTGGGGCTAACAGGGAACTGAACAGGCTGAGGGGGGTGTGGCACTGCTTTGAGGGTGCATCTTATGCCGAGTTCACAGTGCACTATTTTAGCCCGATTTTTCACTCGCCGACAGGTTTTGCAAAATCGCCGACAAATGCCTGAAATCGGAGGCAAATCGGTGCTCGTTCACGCGAGTGACAATCAAGCAGTGTGAATTATCAAAGACGTGATCTGAGGGAATCGCCGATGCGTCGCCGACGCCCGCAAAATATTTGGCATGCTAAATATCTGGAGTTGTCGGCGATTCACAATCACGCTGTGTGCAATGATTTCTGACTGAAAACTACATCGGCGATGACCTACAGCCAATGAGAGACCAAGATACAGGGCAGAGGGAAGTTCGGGG
>NW_015552606.1:547454-547906 GCF_001515605.1 Sinocyclocheilus anshuiensis | reverse complement strand
CATGCACAGTTTTAAGGCAGCTTTAATCGCCTTTTTGGTAACTTCATGACTTAACTGACCACGACATTGCATGCACGTCGTTTATTTCGTGCTTTGCTATGAAAGGATACAGGCTACAGCGCGTGCCGGCGCCTTTGTGCGTGCATTTGAAGAGCATGCGCTGCGAGCACAGGACTATGGGAAGCCAAACAACCCAAAAGTGGGATGAAACAGCGCGGTATTACAGTGTCCGCGCCGCGCTGACCTGTCATCGGCACGGCTCAATGGACCGAGCAGCGTGACCGACTCGACAGCGCAGAGAGGACGTGTTTACTAGCGCCACCGAACTGACAGCGCGGCGCTGATCAGTTACAACAGCGCAGCGCGAACATTATTCTTCTTCTTCTTCTTCATGTTTTATGGCGGGTGGCATCCAACGTTAAGGTGCATTACCGCCACCTACTATACTGGAG
>NW_015552606.1:532903-546549 GCF_001515605.1 Sinocyclocheilus anshuiensis | reverse complement strand
CAAGGCATATTTTAAGTACATTTTACATTTAAGGATATTTGTGTAACTGTAGCATATGATTATACTTGAAAAAAAGAGTAAAATGTTCTGATACTTTTCTGTCAGGACATACATTTTCCCTTATGGAAATACGGAAATTAACAATGGTTTTACTATAGTAAAAGTGCAGTAACCATGGATTGATTGTCAATTTTTTAACCCCGTTTAACTACAAATATATGGTTAAAAGGTTAGTGTAATAAAATCATGGTTAATTTTAATGTGTTTTCCGATAAACCTAAAACACAATGCAGTGCAAAATTCAAAATACATCATATTGAATTTACATACACTGTCCCTAATTTTTAAAGAGTTTTTTTTTATTAATTAAAATGTATTTATTTAATTTGGAGTGTAGAGAAAAGCCTTACAAACCGTATCCATTATATAAAATTGCAATGTTAAAGTTAAATAACAACGTTCCCTTTACTAGAGACAACAAAAATCCCATATATATACTAGGCTATTTAATAATAGTTCAAATTTAAAATGGGCAATATTGTGCTGAATGTAGAACTTGACGACAACAACAATAATAACTAAGTACAAAATAAAAAAATATATATATTAGAAGCTGGGTGTGCTCCTCAAGAGGACTATGGTATTGTAAATTTATTAAAGTCTTATATATTTTATATTTGCAGTTTTTCAAAGTACAACTGTTTACATGTAGTAGAAAGGTAAGAAAAAGAAATGTAATAACTTAATACTGATCTTCATTATGTTATGTGCAGGAAAAAAACACGAACTTCTGCGGAGAGTAATGTTCGCGCTGCGCTGTTGTAACTGATCAGCGCCGCGCTGTCAGCTCGGTGGCGCTAGTAAACACGTCCTCTCTGCGCTGTCGAGTCGGTTGCGCTGCTCGGTCCATTGAGCCGCGCCGATGACAGGTCAGTACGGCGCGAACACTGTAATACCGCGCTGTTTCATCCCACTTTTGGGTTGTTTGGCTTCCCATAGGACCGTATCCGCGCTCGCTTGACTCGGGCCTGGCACTGAAGTGAAGAGGAGCGCGCGTCTGAAACGTCTCATGTTCTCAGTCGTTCTGCCACTGAATAAAAGCACTTCTTGTCAAGAGAAAAATTGACAGAAGCAGCAGAATATTTGATAAAATATTCTTAAGTAAAATTTAGATTTTTTTTGTGGGAAATTAATCGTTCGGATTAATCGATTAATAATCGATAAATTAGTCGATAGATTAATCAAAATAAAAATAGTCATTAGTGGCAGCCCTAGCTGTATTGCACTTTTATTTTTTTGATGCTTGAAACACCTTTTCGTCTTTGACCTATGTACAACAAATTTCAGCCTTATCAGCCTTGGATCTGTTTATTGGAAACATGAGAAGCATTAGTCATCAATTCAAGCCCCATTGTTTCACAAGTGGTAAAACAAAGGATTAACTAAAGTTATTGGAAAAAACAAAATTTTAGCCACTAAAGACTGTATCTTAATGCTCTGTTAAAACATTTGTAGGTCAGTGAGCCTGGTGTCCCCCGCGTATTCTACACCCATGAGCTCATCATGTATTGATTTTGAAACTTTTTAGGATTAAAGTTTTTATTAAATACAGACAAGAATAAAGATGCTTTTGATCAGTCTGAGGTAAATATTGTAATCTAGCATATGGGAGTAATAAACCTATCCGCGCATAACTCTCACTAACACATCCTAGATATTCATCCCTCTCCACACACATGCGCTGTATCCAGCTGTGGAATTGGAGAAGTGGGGCTACAGGGCGGAGAAAATAGGGAAAGGAAACTAAATAAAGAGGAAGGAGGTCTCACTTTTCGCCGAGCACGACATGGAGAGAAAGTGACAGATTTTACTTTGTCTCCAAGCAGCTCCCCTTCGAAGGCGCAGCGGTTTGCTGTCGGGATCGCGATAAACAGAAAGCGAACAGAGCTGCTCTGTGTCAGGTTCGAGGAGAGATTCAGGGGAAGTTTTCAGAGGAAACGAGACTTTGCCGGGCGGTAGCGAGCGGAGGTCTGCTGCTGATTCGCATAGGGAGAAAGCGGGGAAAACAGAGACGGCTCTGTTGCGCGGATTTTAATGAAATACTGCAGCTGTCGGACACGCGCCTGCAATCCCTACCTTCCCCGAGTTAGATGCGTTTGACTTTAAGATGCGGAGCGACCCCATACTGTTCGCCTCGAGGGGTGAGTGTCCAGTATCTCCATGAGTGGATTCATTGTTGCATGCTTTGAGACCGTCGATATCCTACGGTCACCAGACATTTCATTTATAGTATAAAATAACAGTCACAGTGTATATTTTACTGACATGCAATATGACAACAAACAGAAACACATTTCTCCTTACATCCTGGAATATCCTCGCGCTTTGAGTGTGGAACAAGTTTGTCAAAACAATTTTTCGGATGAATTGAATTTGAACTACACTGCAAGTGAGAAGAACTATTTCATATAACGAATATTTCAAAGGCGACATTACCGTCTCGGAGTGGGAAGAGCTGAGTTCACCCCGTGAGTCAGATTTTCTCTCCTCAGCTTTTCTCTCAGGTCAGCTAGAAAAGCCGTTGCAATTTGAAATGTGAAGAGGCGGTAAATTTAATGACGTTGCAAGGAAGTCATGGACTGCTATTTGTTTGCTGTGTTTGTTTATTTATTTATTATAAAACATTTTTTAAAGTGCTTGTTATTATTAATGTTCAGATTTGCATTTAATTAAATCTAATTATTTTAAATTATATTTAAAAATTAGTATTAGCACACTAGAATAATTCAGGTGTGAGGAAGAGCTATTCCAGTCACCCATAATAACTCTGGGGTGATGCAGGTGCCCTGTTATCTTCTGTCACAGAAGTTTGCACTTTTAAAAACACAACATGAGATAGATAGGTAGGACCATCTGTGATTGGTTGGCTGGCTTGCAGCTGTGAGGTGTCGGGTATCCCCTAGGTGCATCACAGCTTGCACTCTGTTGGATATGACAGAGCCCTATTGTCCACAGTGGTTTAACAGTATCTGAGTGCAGGGCGTAGTATTGGCTTTGGACTTTTATATGTAAAGGGCCAAGTGTGGTTTTGCTATAGCATTGTTGAGTATTATTACAAGGCTCTCTGGAATGCTTGATTCTGATTGGTCAGTCGCAGCAGAATCATTCGGAATGATTGTTGTCCAGAATATGAAAAGGATGGCATTATAAACTCTTTCAGTTTAATATCAGACCCCTTTGCTTTGTTTCAGGGTCCTAATCACGTTGTTTAGGGTTTATGTTAAAGACCATATATTATCCCTTACATATGTTACAGTGAGACTACAACACCATTATTTCTTTAAGTTTTTGCATTAAAACATGTCAGCATAGTTCCAGATGTGACAATTTTCCTTGTGGATCTGAACTTTTCATCTCGTTCTAAAGCTCATGGCTGTGCTGGTGGTTAATGTGTTTATTGGCATTTATGAACATGGCACAGTGTTGTTAGACCAGTCTGACATGGTACGATTTGGCACACGATTACTGTGTGTGATGTGGGTATTGGCCTGTTAGCCTACTTGGCTTTATTTTAGGGGGTCTCCTCTATAACAGTTTCCACGCTGATGACTTTTTAAAGGCTTACACGTGCCAGAAACCCCTAAAGCCCTTCTTTCCCTCCAAGTAGAGATGTCTGAACTAAAAAAGACGAGAGGGAAGAAGAGAACTCTTTAACTTTGCCTTCCTCCATCTTTTCCACCCACTTTGTCAACTGCTGCTTGGCTCCACTGCAGTCTTTTATCATATTTTTCAGTTTTTTCCCCTCTCTCAATTGCTACCATAAACATCCTCTACTACTATGTAAGAGGGTTCATAGCTCTCTAATCTCTACATTGTCCCTGAGGGGAGAGATTAGTGTGCCAGAGAGGTTAGTGTAGGCCTATTTGTCTCTTTGGCAAAACAATTTAAGGCAAATTTGGGACATTCCAAGAAAAAAGGAACTCCCAAGCATTCGTGAATCATGACTATTAAATGAAGTGTATTTTTGTGGCCATAGGTTCAATAATTGGTTCAATTATACAATTATAGTTCAATTATAATTATTCAGTATTCAATTATTATTCAATATACAGATCAGTGGGGGTGGGAAGCATTGTGGTCTAAACTAATTTGTCAACATTCATAGATTTACATAATATTTGATTTAGTATTTTAATGACACCTTAAAAAGGAATGTATTGTTAATAAAATATATTTTGTCTAATGTCTATTGTTTGGAGTCAGTAAGATTTTTTAATGTTGTGAAATAATTCTCTTATTTTCTCTTTTTTATTCTAAAAATGCAGTAAAAACAGCAATAGTAAAATATTATTATGGTTTTTAATAACTCTTCTTTTCTTAAAATGTATATATTTAGTCATTTATTCCTGTGTTGGCAAAGCTGAATTTTCAGCAGTCATTGCTCCAGTCTTCAGCGTTCTAAAATGCTGATTTGAAGCTCAAAAACATTTATTCCTATTAGGGATGCACGATATATCGGCCACCATATCGGTATCGGCCGATAAATGCTCATTTTTTCTGTTATCGGTATCGGCCCGATAAGAAAATTTGGCCGATATCTCAAAGCCGATAAATAATGCATTATTTCCTTCAGAGACACTTCAGATGCGCGCTATTCGTTTGCAGCCTTTTGTGCAATTGTACGTTGTAATATTGTGTTTATTTGATTTTTATCTGATTTATCTCATATACAATACGTTTGGTTAAGTTAAAAGAGCGCTTCAGTTTACCGGTGATCATCTTTAGCTCAGCGCACGCAGCTCAAACAGCAGTGCACAACATTAATAACTATGATTGGGAATGTCGTGTATATAACATTGTAATGAGAACATTATTATAATAAAACATTGTGAATTCTTTGGGTTTAGTTGCTGTGTTTCAGCGCGTTGTTATGGGAAGAGCGCATCCACAACAGGATCACACATTCTGACTATAGCACGCAATAACTGCGTCATTTTGTACATATATAAGTTGTAATATTATGTTTATGTTGTATTAATATTAATCTCAGGATGCATTTCCTTGAGTTAAATAAGCTGCCAGAAAAACGCTTCAGTTTACCGTGTTCATTCAGCTCTTCAGCTTCAGCACGCGCAGCTCAAACGGCTGCTATTTAAAACAGTGGTATTAATTTGTTACTTTTTCAAAATCATTGATACATTATTAATAATAACAACCACTTGTATTTTTCTCTTATTATTTTCATCAACAATATGGTTTAGTAATTAAAATCATTTAATTATTGTCCGTGCAGAGGCTATTCCGTTTTATTGATCTATGGCGCATTAATTTTGATTCTTTACACGTGTGATGATGTCCAGTGACTTGTTTGCATTATGTATGCATTATTTTATTTATTTGTAAGACTTTTTTATGACTACATTTGGTAATGGGAGAGTAAAATTATTTTTAAAACGTACACCGTTCAAACTAGGCTGCTTATGTTGAAGTGTTTGGGATGTGGCTTTTAATGATGAGACCTTTTTTGTAATCAGGCTCTCAAAAAGTATATAAAAATTTGGATATAGATTTATCGGCCAACATATCGGTTATCGGCTTTCAAAAATAAAGAATTATCGGTTATCGGTATCGGCCAAAATTTTCATATCGGTGCATCCCTAATTCCTATTATCAATGTTAAATACAGTTGTGCTGCTTAATATTTTAGTGATACTTTTTCAGGATTCTTTGAATAGAAAGAACATGAATTTATTTGAAACGTGAAAGACTTTACTGTTATTTTTGGTTAATTTAATGCATCCTTCCTGAATAAAAGTATTTCTTTCTTTTTCAATCAATCAATCAATAAATATACTGCGCCCAAACTTTTAAATGGTAGTGTACAAATTCTGCAAAGAACCAGATCATATCTGGGACAAGTTAACCCTTTGCAATTTCAAGGTAGTCTCTAGGTTGCCTTTTTTTTAATGATTTTTCATTTTCTGCTAAATTACATGTCCAGTTATCTATATGTTTTCCCCTAATAATATCTTGGATAATGCATCATCATCCTGTGCACGGTAAACTCATAAATATGCTACAATTCAGCCCAAGTTCTGAAGTCATTGGTGGAAGGCAAATATGCTGGTGAGCATTCATATAAAAAGTGAATGCAAACACTTCTCTGCTCAGTTTCCCAGGCACCATGGAGTCTCCTCCACCCTCTAGAAGGATGATTCTTAAAGGTTTCTGTAACCAGTGGCCCCTTTCTCCCACCCCTCTGCCAAGTGTGGTTTAGGAGTTAGCACTCTGTAATTACACACACACACACACACACATACTCATAAACACACAAGTATGTATTTATGGACATATATTCTAAACTGTCCTTTCATGATTGTTTTCATAATTGTCACTTCAGTATTTTCCTCATATGTTAACGTGAACACATATGGATAGTGCACACACATAATCAAACACAGAGATGAATGTAATGTAATCTTATTGATGATCCCAGTGCATTTGATATACGTGACTACACAGATGCTGGTATTGAAGCCCATCATTAGTGGGACAGTGAAGCATCTGTTCAATATTTTGTTCTATCCTGTAGTTTTCTGCTATTTTCCAGGCACGTGTAGCATGAGTGGTGCTCTGGTGTGCCCTGGCCTGTGGCAGTGAGCGGTAACCATGATGAGGCCAGACTGAAGCAGCCTAATTTCACAAACCACAGACTAGTAGCTGCCTTATTCCCAGCTGCCAAACGTTTTGTTTTGGACACCCAGTGCCTCTCAGATCTATGAGAGATTCTATACAGTATATAACTTATATTGCTATTTTGGGTTCTAATGGGATGGAGATATGAACAGATGGTGGACCACTTATAGAAAAATCAATGGGAGAAATTGTAACAGTCAATATGGTGGCTGTCAGTCTTTAACTTAAAAGAACCAATCAGCTTACTGATAGAGTTTGTTTAATCTAAATCACAGATGTGACTCATGCGAGCCAATGATATAATGTAAATGTTAATTTTTTTGTATGGATCTATTCGGTTTTTTTTCTTCAATAAATACATTAACATGTGAAATAATGAACAGTTCTGCAATTGCACTGTTTTGCTGTTGCAGATGTTCAAAAGCTTTTTGCTCTTTATAAAAAACAATGCAATTCATACAATTTCTGATTATTTTTCTTATTTTGATTTGCTTTTGATTTAGTTAGATCAGGTTGTAAAATGTCATGTGCGACTCCCCCCTCCCATTCTTAAGGATGGAAATAATCATTAAGATGTTAGCATAATGTTTATTTTATGATGTATTGTTACATTTTATTACTGATTTGAAATGTATTTTGAAACATAAAAACTGTTTTGGAGATTTCAGGTAGATAGAATTTGCATTTTGTATGCCAATTATTTAGATAATTGTTAAATATCTGTTACCAAGATAGTTGCAGAGTAAACTGACTTTAAAGAACTTTGATATGACTCTATCCCTCCTTCCATCCATCTGTTCAGCCTCCAAGCTGTTCGGTGTGTAAGACCAGATCGGAGTATGAAGAGCTTGTGTTGTATCTCAGTCATCACCAGCTCTCTGCCTGGTTCCTGTCAGCTGACATCAAAGAGAACCAATGTACTGGATGAGAAAGGGAGGACAGATGAGCGAGAGGTTCATGTTTATGTTCTTGTCAGGTTTCTTAAACAAAACAAGAGGCTGTGTGTTATCTCAATTTTTCAAAAGTTTTTTTGTCAGCTGTCATATTCTGAAGTAAGAAGTGAGAAAAATGAATAGCTTCTTGGCTCAGTATGGAAATAGAAATGGAGAAGAGTGAGAGAGATAAAAGAAGGCAGAAGCGTGAGTGAAGGATGTGGGATGGTGGGTACTCCACAGAAACTTGGCATGGGTTAGTGCCTGATTATATATGTAGTAGGTCATAGATCATGTGTGAGCATATGGATTTGAACAGTTCATTAAAGAGGACTGCTTTAAGATCTGATGGAAGAGTCGGATAGGATGACAGCGTGGAGAGAAAGGTACTTTGTAATCTACATGCACACACACATTTCCTTTGGTGAATTTCAAGGATGTTGTTGATTCTCAGCAGCCTGGGTGGTAGACTGTAACCACATATACATACACAACTACGCAAAATGTACACACATACTGCATCAGCAGACAAATAATACTGGTTTTTGCATGCTGGCAGCATCACAATTGCTTTTGCAGACCACATCCCTCTATGTTATTGAATTTGGGTCGGAATAGTAGAATAATGTGATTTTTGTCCAGGAGAGACTATGAATGTTGTTTATTCTGAAAGTTCACTAGGTCAACTTGTCAAACTGGTCCTAGACAACCACCAAACTGAATGCCATTCATTATTTCCCTCTGTCAACACTGAATTAAAATCAGCTTTGCTTGTTGAAACACTCTCTAAAGTGTTCTCTAAAGTTTAGTAAGACTAAAGTTCTCTGAAAAATCTCATTTTGCTGACTTTGAGACCTTTGTTTTTTTGGTTGGGATGTGTTAATATGCCCTAATTTGTCATTCCTCAGCTGGAGGTGTGTCACTGTTTTAAAGATGGGCTCTTTGGACGCATTGCTTGCTATCTTTCATCATGTAGTCTTGTTTACACTAGGGTTAGTCAATTGAGAGTATGTGAATGAAGAAGAATCAGAGTCAGAAAATTGTGATCGTGGGTGTTTGTGATTGTTTAAAGTTTTCCCCTTCTCCTTTCTCTCTCCCCTGACTTTGCCCCCAAGCATAGTTTGAAGGTGGTCCTCATTTTTGTGTGGAACTTGGTGCTCTTTAATGCAGCGATTTGTTTGCATGGTCAGTTTTTAAAGTGTATTTCCTTTCATGTTGTTTGGCAACCATCACATTCACTCTGACATGTGCAAGCTGTTGGACAGGGAATGATAAAGGAACAACTGGAAATGGTATAAGCTTATTGTATTTTTCATCATAAACAGCAATATGAGATCGAAGACCCATCAAAACAGTTGAAAAAGTTAATTTATAAAAACATTTTTACTGCAGTTATTTTACTCTAGTTATTTTTTTCTTTTTTTTTTACTTTTTTGTATGATTTGAATACAACATTATTTTCAGGTAAAATATATGATTTCAGAATTATTGAAAGATTATTCAAATTTTAATTATAATGCTTGTTGATTACTAGACTGCTCTTGCAAAAGCCAACAAAATGTACTACTTATCTCATGTTTTTCATTTTAATCTTTGCTTGGTAGCTTTATTCATTCATGTTTTAACTTGAGATTTTGAAATCGCTACTAAAACGGGGTGTGCAGTAGAATGCATGTGTATTTATAAAATCATATGACCTTTGTATCAAGCTAGTAGCTTTTCGAAATGGACAATTTCGACAAAACCCTGTATAAAAGTGTGGTGGTTGACTACGGACAGCATAACTGAGGAGCAATTCAAGCACATACAGGGGGAAATGTCTATTCAGTTGGACACGAGAACATGCGATTTGAATTATCTAGCAGATCAACAATAACTCCATTGATTCAAGTAGATGTCCTTATGTAAGGACATCCCTAATGTCTTCCTAAATCAATCAATGCTCAGCCAATCAGTTTAATTATGACGCAGCAAAAATTTTTTGTAATGAATGACTGTCTTGTGTATACCTTTAGAACAAGAACATTTAAAAAAGCTTCATATGTAAAGGACACAAGTCACTGCGTCTGCAAATTTGTTTGGTATTTATCACTGAGAACTGCATACTTGAGGGACAAATATCTGCATTCAAATGAACTGTAGCCAACCTGAAAAAGTCTGGCTCATTTCCAGGTGTAAGTGTAAGTGTCTTGATGGCTGAATTCTAGACCAGTAGTCGTACAGTGACACACTCAATTTGCTATTTCATTGCACACTCTAATCAGTGAGCTCTTTTTTCTGTTTTTTATGTCAAGAAACTGTCCATACAGCAGCCGTCCTCCCCCCTTCAGCCCTCAGTCTTATGTAAACCTTCAGTTATGTGTTTGTATGTGCCTGAGCCCATTGTAATGCCATTTTATAGACCTCTGATTTTCCAGGGCTGCAATTCGCATTTGATAGCCTTTGATATTCCTCAGGTGCCGAGCCAACAAATACCCATAATTCACTGCTTTTTCCAGATACCAGCCAACATCTCAGTGCTGAACAAAGCACACGGCCCAGCTTTACAGTGGCAATAAGAAAATCAACAAAGCAGAAGATTTGATGACACAAACTTATTAGTTTTTCTTCTGAAGCTCCTGTTGTGCTTATTGAACATCTGATTGTATGTGTTTTTTTCAGCGATGGAGGAGTTGTTGGCAGAGTTGCGGGTCTTTCTGGAGTTGTTGGATAGAGAATATTTAACTGCTGGGGTAAGAGAGAAGAAACAGCAAATATTAAACATCCTGCACAGAGTTCTAGCCACTAGAGGTAAGCCCAAACCCCCTTTAGCTGCTCGTTTCACTTTTGACCTCAGCTAAACTATTCACAGTGCACCATATCTCTTCATCATAACTCATGTCTTCTTAATATCTGCATCAAATTAGTTTTTTTTTTTCAGTGATGTGAATGTGTTTTTATGTGTGTTTTGCTCTCTCAGAGCCCTCATGTAAGACAGAGATACATACCTCTCTCCCGGCCCCTCCTCAGATGCCCCTACCAGAGATTCCTCACCCCTGGATGGTAAGATGTGTATATTATACAAGTAGTTACTATAAATTTGGACTGGGCGATATAACTAAAAAAATATATCACTGTAGTTTTCTTCTTTTAAAACCCTTGTGGGAGTCATTTGGGAGTCACACTCATGGTCTTCGTGGTCAAAAGTGACCGGACACCTGAAATGTAACTTTTTTTTTTTCTTCACACTAATAAACATATCTGTACATTTATCTAAACAATTCATTTTTTCCTATACTTCTATTTCTGTATATAGTACATTATTACATTTTTCTAATTTTTCTTTTTTTATTATATTAGTGTTATATTACATCCATACTGTGTTATTCCTATGTATGTCTGCACTATCATGTATGTCTGCACTATGTTTGTACTTTCTTCTACACTGGAAGCTCCTGTCGTCAAGTCCAAATTCCTTGTGTGTGTAAACATACTTGGTAATAAAGCTCTTCTGATTCTGATTCTGATTCTGATAATCTTAAAACTAAACTAATAAAACAAATATTTTTTTTACAGTGAGAGTATTTATTCAGTGTGAACTACCCCTTTAAGAAAGCTAACACGATCATCGTTTTCTTACCAGAGACTTACCAGAGAAGTCTCAAACTGTTGAGATTAAGTCATGGCCGCAATGCTGCATCATTGATGTGAAGTTAGAGGGGGACTCATGAAATATTCCTGACCATAATGCTCAGGTGGCTCTAAGTTTAGTGACAGCCACAGACAGGTCTAAGAAGTGCTCGGCTACCCTGTGGGCCTGGAAACACAAGACACAGAAAAGAAGTGGCAGCCTATGCAAAGGACTACACTGGGGCGTCCTCCCTGCTGAAGACAGCAAGTCACGCTATGTGGCCAGATGCTTAAAGGACAGGAGCATAGGAGTTTAGTCAACAGTGAGGTCTCTTGGGGTGACATGCAGTTGTCTGTTTCTTCATTGGTGAAGTATCCAAACAGTATTAGTTGTCAAATGGGAAGGAAGTCTGGATTTACACAGCATTAAGTAGGTTGATCCTCAAATCAAGCCCCCATTTTAATTTTTATCCTTTCAATTGATTGAGCTTTCAGAAGGATCTCTCTAGCTGTAAATCTCTCTGTGGGTTCAAAGAAATGTGGCACTTTCATCCAAGATCTAAATCCAGTACTTGCCTTGGTCACAAATTAAAATTCAAGCATTTTTTTTTTTTTTACATCAAGTAGGCATGAACGTCTGTATACCTATTGCACTGCCAACAAATCTAACAGTAAAACTAAACATTTCTGAATTCATAATCACCGCACAAACTTTCATATCTGTATGTGTGTACTTTGAATACATTAATACACAATTTTGACCTTTTTAGCCCTCTGGTATTGTTCATTTGGGAGTCACACTTGTGTTATTCGTGGTCAAAAGTGATCGGACACCTGAAATGTAACTTTTTTTTTTTTCTTCAGTAAAATCAATCTAATATATTTTTGTTCAATAATATTTTTTCTTTTGTATTTTGAGAGAATTTTATGGTAATAATTAATATTTATGCAATAATTATTATAAATTTTCCCCATTGAAAATAGTACAAAAAAATGTGTCTCTAATTTTTTACAATAATTTTTCAATCAATGCAGTATCTCTGATTCAAATAGAGACTAGGCCTTTAAAATAAATTTTTTAAAGGGTTAATCGGATGCAAATTTTTACTTTTCAAGTTGTTTGAACATAAATGTATGTTGGAAGTGTGTGTACACATCCATCCTATAATTATAAAAATCCATCCAGTGTTTTTTTTTTTAAATCCCTATTTTAAAATCCCCTTTCTCAAACCAGGCTGTTCTGAGATTCCTGTCAGAATGACGTAGTTCTGTACAGGCCCTTCCCACGATAGTTGATTGACAGTAGCGTTTCAGCACAGACTGGACTGGTGTCTTACCTTAGACCAACCCTGAGTGAGCTGTCATCAGTCCGCCATTGTGTTGACCGCTAAAGTAAACAGTCTCTCTGAGAGCAGCTCGGAAGAGAGGGGCGGGGCCAGCAGAGCTCATTAACATTTAAAGCAACATGGACTATAATGGCTTGATAAAAACAGAGTTGATTTATCATGAGTGTTTTTTACACTAACATTGAGAAATTTTAACCAAAATATGTTATAGACTTTTAATTAAGACCCTAAAGAATCATATCAACTTGTGCAAAATGAGCATCCGATGACCCCTTTAAGGCAGATTAGCACCTCCTGGTGAGAGCAAAGAAAGAAAAACATGTAATTTCATGGTGTAACCACTGCCTGTATAGGAATCTATAGAGAGGCTTTTGAATTCCCTAGTTGTTTTTATAAATAATTGTTTACTTTTATTAGGTTGTGGATTTAAATGTATATTAAGGCATTCTCAAAGACCACTTTTTGTCAAGGTTTATATATTTTTGTTGTTTTAAATGTTGATTTGAAGCGTCAGTTTTTGAATTATTATTGCTACAGTCAAACCTGAATACAGAAAGCATTTTGTTATGCAAAACATTACAATTCTATAAAAATGTAACAAAAATAAACAGGAATGCTTTATCAGAGCTTAATCCTTCTGGGCCTGATCTGATTTTAACCTCTTATTTCAGTTTTCTGACTCATTTTGGCTATATAGTTATAGCCATACCAATTCATTTGAGTGTGTATAATTGTGTGTGTGTGTCTGTGAGTGTGTGTGAGTGAGTGGATGTGTCTGTTTTGCACTCTTGATGTTTTAGAGTGTTTCACCCCTTCATTGCTGTGCAATTTGTTTCTGCATCGTGGGGGATTTGTAGATTGTACACATAAAAATGTTCTGTATTTACATTTTTTTTGCCATTTCCCATTCATTTCCTATGGTCGGTAATTTTTGACCGAAGACTAGGGCTGTCGCGGTGAGGGAATTTCCCTTGCGGTAATTTTGAGTGGCTCAATAACGCGGTATGCGGTATTATCGCCATATACATACATACATACACATACATACATACATATATATATA
>NW_015552606.1:527837-532346 GCF_001515605.1 Sinocyclocheilus anshuiensis | reverse complement strand
ACCGAAGACCATGAGTGTGACTATTTTTTTTACGAGCACTTAGCTTTTTCGAATCATGCCCTCAATTTTTTTGTGTGTTTACATACAAAGTGCCATAAAAGTCACCAAGTTTCGTACCATTCCGATGAAGCTACGATTTTTAAATATTCAAAATTTAAAATTCTTCGGTCAAAAGTGACCGAAGACCGCACAAGGGTTAATATTCAAAATGTGTCATATCATTAATGTATTTGCTCTAAAATAACTCAAAAGTGTGAACCATTAGGATTTTTTTTGCTAGTTATTTAATTACATTTTCCCAAGCATGTTTAAAAAAAAAACACCTATATAATAATACATAACAGCAATGTTTTGTTTTATAATACTATTGAAAAGTTTGGTGTCAGTACTCACAAGTAAGGTCAATAAAAACACCGGTAATGATGGTCACTGCTTAGGGAAATGTTGTCTGGCCTTACATGTTTGAGCCGAACTCAGACCACGAATCGGCGACGACAGGAGACAACCAACCACCTCCTCAAACGCACTTACAACAGGATGTTTCAGAATGGTAATTCATGTTTTTTTTTTTTTTGGAGTTTGCGATCACGTGAACTTGAAGACACTTGTACAAATGTGGATGGGTGACATGAATGGAAATGATTCCAGATTGGCGATGTAGTATTTGGTTTCTGTATTCTGTACTGTATTTTCCTGCGCTCAAACCTGCCAATTTAAAGGATCAAACACCCTGTATACAGTCCACAACTGTTACTATTATCACACTTGTATACAAAACTTTGTATTATGCTTGTTATAGAGTGTGTGACGTCACGTGCACTACCGCTGGTGGCAACAGACAACGGTTGACGCGGTTGTCACGGCGACCGTCACAGACCTACTGTGCAATGATGTCGTTTCCTGACATCCAGACTGAACAGCGTTTTCTCTACATGTTTCCGTGTTGTTGTTGCTCAGCAATGGCATGGACGCGATGTTGTCTGGGGGTTTGGCAAAAGGAGAGTGGGACTGAGGACAGTGCTCGGGGTGGTGACTGAAGGCGGTGACTGTGTAGTTCTGACGTCACCTTTTTACGGAAGTCACAACGGTTCGTGAAAAATCACAGTTACTTTATGCAGGCTGTGTGCATTTGACTGTGGATTGACTGTTTTGAAACTTATATGGTAGTTACATAGCACCTAGACCTCATTTATCATGAAAAAAGCCAGGAAATTTCAGTTTTGACAATATTTGACCTTTAAATATTATTTAAAAAACACCTTTTCTAATCTAATTTTTAAGATGTAATTTATTCCTGTGATGGCAAAGCTGAATTTCAGCAGCCATTATTCCAGTCTTCAGTGTCACATGATCCTTTAGAAAACATTCTGATATTTTAGATTTATTTTTAATAATTTGGTGCTTAAGAAACATTTATTATTATTATCAATGTTGAAATCAGTTATGCTGCTTAAAATGTTTGTGAAAACTTCGATCAATAGAAAGTAAAAAAAAAAAAACAGCATTTATTTGAAATATATTTTTATTTTTTTATTTTGTAAAAATGTCAAAGACTTTACTGTCACTTTAATTAATTGTTTGTATCCTTGCTGAATAAAAGTATTAATTTGGTAAAATCATGCTATTATTTACAATGTGATTATTCATTGTATCATCCAGCCCTACTAAACTAAATGTCAAGAAGAAAACCTTTGGTTTCTTTACAGTGAGTTTAAGTTTTTCTCAGTTTGTTTTAGCATTCCTTGTAGTCCAGAAACAAAAATAGTGTTGTCCTATATTTGGAAGTGATGTCATCTGAACGCCACTGGCTGGTGGTTTGATGGTCTCTTTTTGTGAAGTGTTCAGTGTTTTTTATGAGCTCTGTAAAACAGCAGCAGGAAGTGTTCACATCAGTTTGATTTCTGTCACATGACCTCATAGTTGCCGACAAACGACCCTGATGTGGTCTCATCCGTCACAAATGAAACACATTACGCCATTATGTGCTCTCATGTGTGTGACACTTAGAGTAACAGTCATCTTTGTTTTAGGGCAGAAGTAGATGCTTATATGCTCATAGGTTGCGGTTGGTCATTCTCAAACGCACACATCCCAGCACATTGTTTTACAGTCCACCCTTTACACATTCAGCACTTTACAGTATAATTAGAAACATCCTTTCCTACCTCAGCCATCCGTGCATAACCCCAGTGTGTGTGAGTGGGGGGCTGTTCCCGTTCCCGGAAGGTGTGAGGGGGCAGGGATTTGTGGGCTAGACTGTGTGAGATGAGAGGAGAGAAATATCCGTTTACTACAGTCCAAGGTCAGACCTGTGCCTGTGCAAAACCTGCCTGAGGAAATGCAGAACACAAAGTTTCTTTTCCATTGCACTGTTTAGTTTCTCTTATTCCTGCTCTCCGTCAACCACACCCTCTACTCCATCCTCTTCATCTAACTCTCACTCTCTCTCTCTCTCCCCAGCTATGTGATGATTTAGTATTGAGTCAGTGAGCCAGGTTTATAAACTGACTCCTTGTCATATTCCTGCCAGACCTAACACACATTCAGTGTGTGTGTGTGTGTGTTTGTGTGTGTTTGACTAAAACCTTCAATGGCCCCTATGAGTGGTCAAAAACCACAGTGGGAGAGATTGAAGAAAAAGGACTGAAGCTGGGCATGTGGGTGGTGAGATAGGGCCGTGGATAGGACAGCAGACGCCACAGTACGCAAGGGGAAGAATCGTGTCTGGAGACTTTCTGTGCATGTGTGTGTGTTTGCGTTGAATTGAACTCTGTGGCTTTGGGTTTCTGAACGTTTGGCAGCAAATTCACTGCAAATCTTCCCTGTTCATGTACTATAATGAACACGGGGAGGAATTTTTGACTTTCTGTTAATGCATAGCTTTGTAAATGCTAATTTAGTTCTTTCAAACAATAGTGACTATTACTTACAGACAAGTTATGCTTACTGCACATGCATGCAAGGTTATGCTTACTGCACAACACATGCATGCACAGTTTGGTCTATGAACTTCCAATAGCCCTTATAAGAGCAACAACAATACTCAGTAATGAAAACTTTGTAACTTTTTTTCCAAAATATACCAATCAAAACCCACGAAATGTGAACATGATACAAAAATGTTTCATTTTAAATTTATTACACCAAAGTTACATGAAGTTTCATTTAATAATAATAATAATTCATGCATTTAGCAGACGCTTTTATCCAAAGCGACTTACCGTGCATTCAGGCTATACATTTTTTACCAGTATGTGTGTTCCCTGGGAATTAAACCCACGACCTTTTGCACTGCTAACACAATGCTCTACCACTGAGCCACAGGAACGCATTTCCCATAATGCTTGTCCAGTGACAAGAGCCCAACATAGCAGGAGAATCAGGTACTTTTGAACTGACAGTTTCTCTTTTTATGTGCACAGTTGCAGATGGTGTAGCTCCAATGTAATTTGATTTAAATTTTTAAGATTTAGCAGTAATTATCAATACTGTGGTCTACATCAGTTATACATAGAGATCCTTCAGGTGGTACAACACTTTTATTTAATTTAATTTTGTATTTTAAAATTAAATTGTCTTTGATTAATTTTTCCAGCAATTTCTAATCTGTTTTAAATTAATTTTGCCCAGTTAGTACTTTGTTGGTCTTGAAAGTTAGAAAAAGAACACTATAACCTAAAGCACTCTTTTCGGTGGTCTAATCAAGTCAATATTTTTAGCTGCTTCTTAAGCTGGCATGTCAAAAAACACATCTCAAGACTTCCCCTATTGCGAGTGCTGTTACAGGGCTTGTTCTTCAAAATGAGCTAGACGGAATGCAACTGAATGGAACAGGACCCCCGTCTTGAGGTGTGTTTTTTGACACGCCATCTTAACCTGATGCTGAGAAGCTGAAAATACAAAGAAACATGATGCAACCTCCCATCCCATCATGCACAGTGAGTTCAAAGACAACACTGCCACATATCAAATAAACATTTGTGGATTCTGTCGTGGAGGGGGTAAAACCCTGGTACACTTTCTGCAGTCACCGAATTGCATCCTGCCATTCGTAACTGAGCAGAGAGAGAGTGCATGTAAGAGAATATGGGGAAGCCATAGCAGACTCCGCTGTGACAATGATGACTTCCATTTGTGTTGATGTTGGCTTCTGCTCCTCCCCACCAGCATACCCCAACTGCACCTCAACACACAATGTCACATTAATGAACACAGATGCAGACAACCTCATTATCTGTCTGCTCTTTGTAACCCAAAAGGGAGTCTGTTTTTGAAAAACCTCCCCTCTTTTTAGGCCATTTTTTAGCTCCTCCTTTCTTCATGTTTCCCCCGTTTTCACTGAATGTCCCAAAGTTAAATGAAGTTTCTTTGCCCAAAATGATGTATCACTGACTATTGATGACAAAAGTCATAGCAGGAGAGTCAGGTTTTGGGTCTATGTTCTCTCTTTCTAGGACCACAGTGGCAGACAATGGAAATCCCAAGATTCAGTGGTGCTAAAGCAAAAGG
>NW_015552606.1:515332-527262 GCF_001515605.1 Sinocyclocheilus anshuiensis | reverse complement strand
CCCCCCCCCCCCCCAGCTCCCTTTTTAAGGAGGGTTAACCACAGTCTGGAATGCAATGACCTAATCTTTCATTGTGTCATGGACAAAAGGAGGAAAATGAATTATGATTCATGCACAACAATGCATTTTGTTCATTGCCATGGAAATACCAATACAGATGGTGATTTCTACCCCTCTGAACATCTTATTTTATAGCAAGATTATAGCAAGTGACAGTTTATATAGCCACTTCATTCGGGAAAATGAGCTTTCAGTTTTTCGGCTGTTTTTTTATGTGGGACTGCTGGAAAGTTTCTGCGAAGAACCAGTCGAGAATGAAAAGATTCTCCAAAACACATGGAAAACCATTTGTAGAGACACAAACCTCACAAAACTAACTCCACTGCATGAATGTGTGTGAAAGTAAGATTTAGTTGAGTCTTTGTGTATAAATAGTGTTTAAGTGTAGGCATGAATACATTGCATATCAAGGCAGCCAAACAAGGAAATGTGAAGGTTAAACGATTTAATTATTGTCGGACTTGAGTGCATTTTCCTGGCTGCCCTGTGCTGCAGTCCCAATACAATAGACCCAGACTGGCCCAGACGTCTGTTAACACGCACACTTATCACGGACCGCATAATAACACTATACACTATGTTATGAAGTGAAATGGTCTGGAAAGGAAGTGTGAAATGAAGTTTGAAGCTCATTTTTGAAATCTAGATCAAGTATTTACCTTTATACATAAGCACAGACATATTGATGGACTAGATTTTGCATCAATAGGTGGAAGTGTACTTTCTGTATGCTTCATACAGATTTCCAGCTCAGACCAGTGCTGGAACTATGCCTAAAAATATTTGACCGGCTCTGGTACGGAACGCTGCTTCAGCAAGACTCTTCATACTGCAGTTTTTGCCTGGAATTCTGTCCTCCCTCCGGGCTTAGATGCCCTGATGAACCGAAACCATAACAGGCAGTAACACAGCCGTCTTCTGTGTTTAGCTGAGCAGTTTATGGCTTGATGGGACGGAAGGAACTGATAAATAGTGCTTCTGTATTCAGTGAACTTTTTGACTGGAAATGACAACCATAAAAGAAAAACAGTTCTTTGCCCTTTTGGTTTTCCATATTTCATTGTTTTTTCCCCCCACTTTATTTCAACAATGTACACTACTGTTCAAAAGTTTGGGGGTCTGTATGATTTTATTTTTTTTTGTAATAATTCTGTTATGCTCACCAAGGCATAAAATATTTATGAATTAAATATTATTACAATCTAAATTAACTGATTTCTATTTTAATATCTTTTAAAATGTAATTTATTTAAGTTATGGCAAAGCTGAATTTTCAGCAGCCATTACTCCAGTCTTCATTACATCACATGATCTTTCAGAAATCATTATATGCTGATTTGGTGCTCAGGAAACATTTCTTATTTTTATCAGTGTTGAAAAAAGTTGTGTTGCTTAAAGGGTTAGTTCACCCCAAAATGAAAATTGGCGGAAGACGTAACTCGGGGGAGAAGAATTGTTGAATAATGTTATTTTTGTTTTCTTTGTGCTCAAAAAGTATTCTCATATTTTCGCACAACTGAAGTTGAGCCACTGATGTCACATGGACTGTTTTACCGATGTCCTTACTACGTTTCTGGAACTGGGAACATTACAGTTGCGTTGCTGTCTATGCAGGGTCTGAGAGCTCTCAGATTCCATCAAAAATATCTTAATTTGTGTTCTGAAGATGAACGAAGGTCTTACAGGTTTGGAACGTCATGAGGGTGAGTAATTAATGACAGAATTTTCATTTTTGGGTGAACTATACCTTTAAGGTTTTAGTATATATTTATATTATATCAAATATTTTTGATCCTTTTTTCTGTCAAAACAGCATTAAAAAAAAAAAAAAAAAATCTTTTATAAAATGTCTTTACTGTCACTTTTGATAAATTTAATGCATCCTTGCTGAATAAAATTATGAATTTCTTTAAAAAAAATCATACTGAGAGGAAGAAAGGAGAAGCCAAGTCTTGTTTTGGATGTACATTTATAGTAGGTTCACTCTTAACTACCCACAAAGATGAATAATAGTGTGTGGGGAAGTTTGCATGTTCTGGTCTTCATTATATCTAAAGCCAAGTTGTAATGACTAGCACTGAGATAAAGTATCCTCCTCTACCTTAGACGTCAAACACACCCTTCTCTCATGTGCCAGGAGGTCACACTAAAACATTACAGTTTCTATTGTAGTTTTGATTACAAATGTGAACAACAAAAACCATCAGGAACCAGCAGAGTACATAAATACTGAGTTCAGCCCAACACACAATCAATTTGATGCTGTTTTTGTTGCCAATATACTATGAGCTAATTTAGGCCATGCTGAAAAAGGCCATGCTGTTCTAGCACCGTCAATAGTCTAAAAAGCATTCAAGTGTGATATTTCTTGGTAATATCTGAACATAGAAGGTCTCATCACAGTTACTTCCTAAAGTGAAAATGCAGTAAAGCATTTAGCACCAGTGAAAGCGTGAGGAAACATCTTTTGTATTGTTGTTTCCCGTCTGTTTTAACTTTTCCCCTACAGTATATTTCCATGTCTTCTTGCAGTGTTTGTAATGTAAATAGTCGTTCATGTTCTGTGTTACTATTGTACCACATCGAGGTTACCATGGTGATAAAGTGTGCCAGGTGGCAACTGTGATCACTGGTCCTTTGGTCTCTTGAAATGTGTTCTTGAAATTCCCCCCACCTGAAAAGTACTGGAAAATAACAGTGCTTTCTGTGAGCTGAAATGAAAGAAAAAGAAATAAAGACAGACTTTCCATGAGTTAGAGGGGGGAAAAAAGGAAAATGAAAAGTGTTTATATGAGTTTGTCATCAACCATAAATATTTGCATGCAGCCTGGGAAATGAGGGAGACTCTGGAGGGCCTGTGTTGTCATGACGACACCAGGTTGTCACATGTGCTGCCAGCAGGGCCCAACCAACCAAGGCCCAAATCAGACGGACTTAAACACATTGTAACTCACACATGCATGCTCATTTGCGCTCATATACACACAGTCTCTCTTTCTCTTTTTCTCTCTTTCAAACAATCTGACTCGCACACTAATGAGGTTCTATAGTGTGCACATTGATTATAGACACCAGGGGCCTCGTGTAGAAAACTTTGTCCAGATTTTATCCTAAAAGTATGTGTAAAAGTATAGTATATTCATGTTGTAATTTTAATAAGAATGAAAATGCATATGCAGATATTTCGATTTTGTCTAATCTTCGTTTTTTCCTCCATATTTTTTTCCTCAGAATTTTATAATAATTTAATTATTATTATATATTTATATTTTATTTAATTATTTAATTATAGTTATTACACATTTATAATACTTTTCCTGCTTTCACTGACCTCATTCTAGTGCTTTCTAGGATTGCCTTCTCCACTAAAGATGCAATGCTTCCCTGCCCTAGCAATTGAGCCAAATGAAAGTCTTGGAAGGCAGTATAATTATGCCACCTACCTTTGGGTACAGTCTTGGCATTAGGAGATTGTCTATGGTGATGTAAAACGCTACCTGTGGAGGCAGCACACTAGATTTTGGAAGTGAATCTTAATTGCAGCAAACTAAATGAATGATAGACTGTTAGGTATTACCTTTATTTACTACTACAGTTGTTTTTGTTTAAATACAGATGGAGAAATCTGGCCAAATGACTTGCATTAGGTAAGAAGCCCACACTTCTACTGGTGTGCCTCCAGATGGGAATAAAGAACAGCAAATAGCCCTGAACTCTTTTTCCAGAACTTGCTGGCCAGCCTTATGATTCTCGTCTTTCTATTCTGTAGCTCACTCTGCTCTTGTTTCCTATTTTTGATTTCTTTGTGTTGTATTTTCACTTTCTTCTTTTTCTTTCTTCTACTTATCATGACCAGCTGCTCTTTTACCATAAAATTCTCTCTTTTTTTTTGACAGTTTTGTTTGTTAACATTCCCTTTTGACTCTTGCCACAGTTGTTGATATGTACGTCCTTGGTTGGTTCATATTGACCTCATTGTGATGTTAGAGATCGTAGTTCAGTATGAACAGTTGACCTCTAAGATGGACTTCAGATAAGATGGATGATGCCTCAGCTGTTTTGATATTGTTAGTTTTTGAGGATTCACAACTGCTAACATTCATTGGAGCCAGTGAAGCTGATATTTTTGTCCTCACATTTCTAGGAAAAGGAGGAACGAACACTCTCATCCAGGAGGCTGTATGACTGAGCTGACCACTTTCTCTCTCTTTCTCTTTCCCTCCGTCCCAAAGCCTCCAGACAACGGGCCTCCTCCCTTGCCGAGCTCCTCTCTTCCTGAAGGTTATTATGAGGAAGCCGTTCCGCTGGGCCCTGGGAAAGCACCAGAGTACATCACCTCTAGTAAGGACAGTCTTTAACACCACACTATTAATATGTTATACATTTTAGAGCTATGACAGTGATGTAGCTGCATCTGTGACCTAAGAATGGCCAGAACATTTTTGCATTCATTTCAATAAAATTCAATAATCAGAGTTCCAATTGTTTTCTCAGATTATGACTCGGATGCCATGAGTAGTTCATATGAGTCATACGATGAGGAAGAGGAGGATGGGAAGGGGCAGAAGATGCATCACCAGTGGCCATCTGAGGAGGCCTCCATGGACCTGGTGAAAGACGCACGTATCTGTGCATTCCTGTTGCGAAAGAAACGCTTTGGACAATGGACCAAACTGCTCTGTGTCATAAAGGACAACAAACTGTTGGTGAGCACACACACACACTCACAGAGATTGACAGGAGAAATGAGATAAAGACACTTAATTATATTTCAGGATGTCTCCTGTCAGCTGAAATTAAAAGATATCATTCATAAATCAGGGCCATAGAAATATAATCACTTTTTAATCAAAAGTGATTCAATGGCTCAATTTATTAATTAGTCAAATCAGTTAATTAGTCAAATAAATCTCATTCTAAGGTCTTATAGTGTGACATAATTCACATTTTCATAAATCAATCAGGAAATATTTGATTATTCTGAATATTTTAATGTAGTGAAACAATTTTCAACAACTGTTAATAGTATTTCCTGTATGTGGAGGCAAAGCTTACTTTAAGTTGCAATGATAGTACAGCATCTGGCACACTTTACCCCACCAAACTATTTTAGGAAAAATGCTTCATTTAATAATTAATGGTAAATGTTTAGCCTAACAATTTACATTTTTCTACATTAGTAATCATAATATCAGTTTTTAGCATAAAAATGCTAACTTTTTATATGCTTATCTGTTTTTTTCATGTGCATCTCATAATCACAGGAAGCTGTATATGTTGTGCCTAAATGTATTGTCACTTGATAAAAATGATGCACAGTTTACATAATTATGGACGTGAGACAGTTTACCCACTGTCACATCTTACCCCACTCTCCCATTGCCTCTATTCCTAAGCAGTTCTGCTTGACTTGACTCAGCTTATGTTGTAGTGCGTAAACAAAAAGATTTCAGAGGAAAATATTTATAAGCTAAGCAGCTTCCCTAATGTGTCTCTCTCTTTCTCTCAGTGCTACAAGTCTTCCAAAGACCAGACTCCACAGATGGAGCTCCTCCTGTTTGGCTGCAGCATCACACACATTCCCAAAGACGGCAAGAAAAAGAAGCATGAACTGAAGATCGTCCATCAGGGAGCTGATGCTCTGGTGCTTGCCGTACAGAGCAAAGAACAGGCCGAAGAGTGGCTAAAGGTAACCAGACAGCTCAAAAAGTGCTAGGCTCATATTCATATGATTGTGCTCAATGATGAAAATCTGGAGTAGCTTATTAGAAACCAGCTGTCGACCTGCAAGTTTTTCTGGTGAACCACACGGATATGCTCGTCTTTTCAGCACAGAAGTTAAACAAACCAGCAGTAGCAGTCCACAGGTCCAGCTGTTCAGTGTTTGTGTTCAGTTGGGTGTGTTGGGTTAAAAGCAGGTTGCCCTGTACATACTAAATACAGAACTATATATTACATCTTTGTTCTCGGGTGTCACATCAACATATTTAGATTATATCCGGCTACAGTTCATTTCAACTCCATGCGCAAGTCTTGTGTGAGCTTAAACTTTAAAAAGTGTTTCTTGGTTTAAGTTCAAAGGATTTTAATCTTAACGGCTCTGAAGATTGAGTTTGTTGATAACTTGTTACTTTGATAGTCTGTTCTACATCTATTTAAAGCTGTTTTCCTCCACATCTGGTTTTCACAAACATTGTGAACAGTGCCAGTGAAAGTGTCTGAGCTCTCGTGTGATGGATCTTTGAGTTTATAACCTGAAAGCAACTTATACAGCAGATAAATCATCAAAACCAGCTGCAGTCAATGGACGATTGATGGAAATTGCAGTTCCCTCATTACTGTCCATCACTCCTCTGGTGGCTCTGTTTATAAAGACATCACTCATTGCAACAGTGTCATTTATAAAGACAAAACAAAGAGAGAGATTTTCCTATTCTGTTACTATGTTTCCATATGGTAACGAGCTTCTCTTTATTGATTTGCGGGCAGGAAGGCACATGCAGTTAGCTGTACAGCACCTTCAAGTGGGTGTGTGGACATCAGACAAATATACAGATATACATACAGCGCGGGAAAGCAACAGCAGCTGTAATTGCTGTTTAGGAAGGGGGCAAAATTCTGTGCTGTTTGGTCAGGTGTCGTGTACTAAAAACATACTGGAGTAATTGATTTCTGCTTGGGATAAACAGAAACCACCCTTCCTCGAAGGGATTTGTTGTATTGTGTTTCAATCATGCACACACTGTACACCCAACCAGGGCCATCGCAAGGCGCGTGCGAGGCCCTGTGCAAAGTTGACGTGCGAGGCCCTCAGCAATTTTGTGTGTGGGAGGGGGTTGCTATAGTAACGAACGCAACTTTAACACGCATCTGATCGATTGTGATGCCGTGCTCACTGACATGCTTGAATCACAGTCACGCACACGCTCATAAGATCTACTGCATAATAATAATAATAATAATAAAGCAATTAAATAAGTAAATAAGAATGCTAAAATAAGTTCTAGGTTTGTAGTTATATATGAAGAGCTCAGATACAAAAGCCTCTAAGTGCCATCTAAAATTTCCTTCTAAAATAGTTATTTTCTCAGGCTCCTAACATAAACATGTTCAGTTATTTTACTTTAATGGGAAAGAAAATAAACTATCCATTGCCATTAAAGTGAAATTACTGAACCTACACATAGGAGCCTCATTTTAGCTCATTTTAGAAGAAAATTTCAAACTGCACTTTTGAAAACACTTTTTGAAAACAGAGGCTTTTGCATCTGAACTCTTCATATAAAGTAGTAATCAATTTACACTATTTGAAAATAATATTTTTTTTTTCAAATGTGCACATTCACTCTTATTCGTATGTCTAATAGTCGAAAACGCAAACGTCTCTTGTCACGTTCATTTATGATTTACATGAATCATGATCGCATATTTTCAATTAAAAACAGCAAAATTTCATAAAAAGTTGAGTAGTTTGCATTACTAGATAGTCTATTACTGTCGATCGCTGAACATTTCTATTGTAAAACAGTTGTCTAATAGAGTACTACTTACATCTTTCCACGAACTCTCATTGCGTTGTGACAGTGACAGTAAGACCTGCCTTCTTTGATTTGATTGGACATCTCGATCATTTTGACATTGACGAGTGCTGTTGGTCCACTGAAGCAGACCAGCCTAAAAGTTTTACTTTTAAAACTTTTTGTCATCCTAACAACAAACAGCTTTACTCATTCTTATACACAGTCTTATACTGTATATGAGCTATTTTAGTCTTTCATAGGACAAAATGGGTGGAAAAACTAATAAAAATTAGACATAAACGACATAAAATGCAGGCCAGGAGCGAGGCCCTCTAGAGGCGCGAGGCCCTGTGTGGTCGCACACTTGGCACAGCCCTTGCGACGGTACTGCACCCAACAACTCAATGGTGCGTAAGGACTCATTCCCAAAATGAAGCATGCTCTCTCTAACTTCAGTAATAACCTGGTAAATTATTTATTCCAAAGAAACTCGAATATTCCACTTTTTTTATTCTGCATCTAATGTCTCCCATATAATTATAATTTTCTAGGCCTGGAAAAATCATGAAAATCTTAAAAGTCTTGGGAAAGTTTAAAAATTTCTCTAGTCCAGTTTATTTATTTTTAAAATATTATTCAAGCTCCAATTAAAACTAAATCAAATAAATTATTGCAATTAGAAATTTGCTCTTTTTAAGTGCTTTAATCTTTTTTTTTCCAAAATATTTCCAAATTTTTCTTGTTAATGTCATTTTTTCTAGACATTAAATCATTAGTCACTAGATATTAGATCATTAATAACATAGTAAATAATCCACTGATTCTCTTTTAAATATTCACAAGATTAGTTTTTTTCAGAATGTGTTCAGTTTTGCTCTGCTTCAATAAAAATCTGTTTGTTTTTTTTTTTAAAGTGGAACTAAATTTTTTATGGGAGACAGTAGTATTAAATTAGTGGAATATTAGGTGACAAGGAAGCTTTTTTAAGCTTTAATGGAATACTTCATGTCTTCAAACAAAACTGAGGAACATTATAGAAGCCCAGAGGTGTCTGTGGCCCGTTAATGCTTTATCCGGTTTGCTAATGATTTATTTATGGAAAATGTTGACTTGTTGTTTTTCATTTTTAATTAGCTTTAGTGTTGTATCTCTCCACTGCATTGTTTTCCTCTTTGTTCTCTCTCTCTTCCAGTTTTTATTCGATTAGTTCTCTCCATGTAGCTCCTCTGTTCTGATCCTTTGGACAGGCCTGGGGAAATTCCACCTCCTGTCTTTCTTCTTCCCTTCGTTCTTCTTTCTTCTCTATTTTTGGTCATTTGACTCTCCTCTGCCCTTGGCGGGAATGGTAAGATATGGAGTGCATTTGTTCTCCTGTTAGTCTTTGTCTATTGTATCAATGAACGTGACCACTGTATAATGTTGAAAGTTTTATTCTTCTTGTCACTTCCTGCTTTCTGTTTCGTTGCATTTTATTAGCTAGTGAGTGTGTAGGTTTGTGTTTGTGTGCTGATTGGTGTGAAATTGTTAATTACTGCCCATGCTGAATGCTCGTCATTGGCTTTGCTTCTCTTCACTATCTATTGTGGCAGTTTTGCATTACAACTCAAAGTTTGAATGTCTACAAACATTTGTTTGACTTGTAACTTTGACTTTGGTTGTTGGATTTCATGCAGTAGTTCTCCATATTAATTCTTCATTTGAAAATATCAATTGCTAATGAGGGCACTTTAGCACAGCACAAAAGATTTTTTGACTGAGCGTATCCCAGAAACCCACTTTGCAGTCAAAGCCAAAGAGTGAGGCCACAGACTGCAATTTTCCCATGAGCCCAATTATGTAAACCGGTTGCCAAACCCCAACGTGCTGCGTCAAGTTACGATGCTCAGAGGAGCTCAACGAAAAGGATATTTGGTTATATATGGGTCTTTGGCATGGGGGCAGTTTGGGAAGGGGCTGTGTATGGTGTGTAAAGGTGAGCTTCTCTCTTTGTGATGGATCTCTGTGTCCATCTTGTTCACTCGACACCACTGGTTATGGGGTTTTTTGGATGTTACCCCCAGGTAATGTGAGGTCACACTTATATGTGGCGGCAAAGAGTCTGTGCAGTCTGGAGATCTCTGGATATCTCATTCACACAGAGCCACTGCACAGCGCATAGACAGCCACGAGAGCAATGACGCACGTAACAGCCTTCCAGCTGCACTTCCAACTGCATGTGACGTGCAGAATCCATTTGAGTGCATGTGCATGGCAGAACGTGGAGGTGGTGGAGAGTTTGTGGCATCTGTTTGACTGGGAGCAAAGAAAGTTTCAGACTATTCAAGGGTTCCCATGGAAAATAGAATACAATTTCTAAACCCGGAAAAATCGTGAAAATTAAAACAATCTAATAAAATAATAAAGTCTTGGAAAAGTCTTAAATTTTCAAATCATATTTTAAAACTATATATTGACCAAAAAATTGCTCTTTTTTTAATAGGTTTAAGAAAATTTCTCTAGTTAATGTCATTTGTTTTCTATTGCTTTCTACCTGTATTTATTAACGTAAAATATATATCAGCTAAATTGATCTTTCTGAGTGCAATAATTAAAAATATATATTTTTTTAATCTTAATTCCAGAAAAGTCATGAAATTAATTGAGCAAAAAGTGTGGGAACCCTGTTAAACATCATAAAAATAGCATTTTTTAATGCCACCATTTTTTTAGAAATTGATCAGTATTTCTTTATTTATAATAGAACAAGCATTCCCATTCATTTAAAAATGGGATATTGAGAAATATAGAATTTCTGCCTGTTATTTTGCACTTCAACTTTTTGTTCTGTGGTCTCTTTAAGGTGGTGAAGGAAGTCTGCTCTAATGGAAATGGAGTGGTGGACTGTGACGGAGCTGGTTCTGGTTCCCCAGTTCACAAAGCAGAGCTGGAAAAGGTGCGAATTCATAATTCTATTTATGTATAATACTTTGCATGTGTGGGTGTGGGTTTACTATGCCTGCAGAGTATGTTGGTCTACCTACATGCAGGTTTGTGAGACTGTGTGGTGGTTTGCATGCTTGCCAGCTTCACCACACCTCAGTACCCTGCACAGGCGCCTCCTATCTGTATTCCTGCACAGCTTGCTATGGATGTGTTCTGCTGACAAGGTTAAATAGGTGTGGGAGGAAATGTGATCTTATCATTTTTTAGAACACATTCTTTAATATGCAGTATGCTGTGACATTATTTTTCATGTTTCACTTGTTTATGTGTGTGTTCTGTTTTTAAGACAGATCTAAAGGGGGTTTAATGTCAAACCTCTTAAACTGGCATAGCATGCATGAGCCTAGTCTAATTATTCACACTTAATGCAAAACAGATGCGCTCCGAGTTTTGTTTGGGTAGACTGCAGAGGTGTGTGTATGCGCTTTAGTATTCTGTACTCTTTGTGTATGTATAATGTGTCTGTCTATAAACAATTTGTCATTAAATTTAACAATGAATCCACTGTTATTTGTGCCGTTCAGTGTTCACTCTCCTGCTAAAATGCATGTTTTCTCTGTAACTGCAAGCATACCTGTAACCTTACTCTTGTTTTGCAGAAGCTGTCCTGCGATCGACCCAGTTCAGATGGAGAGCCCTGTCATGAAAATGGCATCTCAGATGGCAAAGATCCAGGTGAGTCTTTATGTTCAGTCCTTTTTTTGGTCCATATCATTGGCGACGACAGTTGTAGAGTCCATGTAAAGGGAGAGTATTTTGTGTCATACACTGTAAAAACTGGTAAGAAGCTAATCTATCTATAGCTGTCTGTCTCTCTAAAATATGTGATTCAGTGTTTGATAGGTTTTGATTAGTATTTGATAAGTTGATTTAGTGATATTTAAATCATATTTTTAATCATTTGTCAGTTGTTTTTGACTGCTGAATTGTGCTTGGAAAACCTGTCAGTTACTAGCTAAAATCACTGTATTTAAAGGGGTCATATGATGTTGCTAAAAAGAACATTATTTTGTGTATTTGGTGTAATAAAATGTGTTTATGCGGTTTAAGGTTCAAAAAACACATTATTTTCCACATACTGTACTTTATTGTTTCTCCTCTATGCCCCGCCTTTCTGAAACGTGTCGATTTTTACAAAGCTCATCGTTCTGAAAAGCGAGGTGTGCTCTGATTGGCCAGCTATCCAGTGCGTTGTGATTGGCTGAATACCTCAAGCGTGTGACGGAAATATTACGCCCCTTACCATATTGTGATGCCCTGTCCGGCCGGAGCGACGAGACAAAAAAATTAAAACCCATTATAAGCGAGGCATTTGTTGCATCCAGTGGGGACATAATTACGGATTATAATGACTTATACTGTCTTTTT
>NW_015552606.1:486972-515175 GCF_001515605.1 Sinocyclocheilus anshuiensis | reverse complement strand
ACGTAGACATGTGGGGGCATGTTAGAACGAGCCGGTTTAGGTAGGCGTGGTTGAATCTTAATTTTTATAAAGAATATCTCTTTGGATTTGAGACTTTAGTCTTTGCAACTTTACAGATCTTCTTTATGCACCAAGAGCTTGTAACACTCCAAAGAGAAAGGAAAAATTGAAATCGCATCATATGACCCCTTTAAAAAAAATAATTTGTTAGTGTTCATGAAGTGAACTTTAAATCTGAACTTTTGTTGGTTAAAACAAAAAAACAAACTTGGTAAAACAGCAGAGCAACAGTACTTGAAAAAAGAACAAATTGTAATCCCACAAAGTGGATATTTATTTGAATAAAAAAATCCCATTGTTTGAACAACGCCAAAGTCAAGGCAAGGAGACCCTTCTTAAATAATCTAATATTATTTATCAAGTATTTACACCACGTTTTCTCGATCTGGGATTGAACTTTTCGGGACATCTGTTTCAGGTCTGTGGAAATTATATTTTTTTCAATTTGAGACTGTCTTGCCTCAGATGTGTTGGTGAAGAATTGCCTAATTTTAGTGGAATCCAAAACTTGTGAATCTGCAAACCCGTATGATTGATAGCTCAGTATCACGGCCACAAGCCGCAGTAACTGCTGTGCTGTTTTCACATGAGTTATGGCAGCTGACCTCTGATAAACCTACGGATAAACAAGGACTGGCGTCATATAATAATTCCTGTTAAAGTGTAAGGTTATGGAAAGGTAATGAAAAAGGTCTTTTTTTTATTTTATAACAAAAAATTTAGGGTAGCGTTTCTTGGCAGCAGAAACACAAACCATCTCTATCTGATCTCCTCTGTCTCTGTCTGATAGCACCTGAGATATTTTTACATCAAACCAGCAGCCAACTGCTGCACTTCTTTGATGAAAGATGGAATACAAATTTAAAAAAACCATGCAGATGAATCGGATTCGGCATATTCTTTCCAGCTGTCGTAAGTGCTGAGACGCTGTGAAATCATATTAGCCTGATCGCAGAATTTTCCTTCATGATAAAATGAAGAACTATGTCTGTATAGGTCCTTTAAGGGCCAATGGTTTTTGCATCTGTGCCTCTGGGTTTTGCCTCATGCCTCGTCACTTGGACCAAGTCAGGCCTTCAGAAGAGCAAGAGTGTCACTCTTTTTATGTATTCTTTGTCCTTCTGAGCTGCCTTTGTAGTAGGCCTTTTGGAGATGGAGAAAAGCCTGTAATTTGTTGTGCTACAGTGTCTTACACATTTTAACCCAGTCCAAATCCCATACTGCTAGTTTGCTCACATTGTCCACCATTGGTTTGGAATAGGATGTGACCTGAACGGTTTTCCACAGTGTGTCCTTTTACTTTCAGTGCTCAAGTTTGTTTTTCTAGATCTTTTGTTTCTTACAATACCATTAACCACAGACCACACTCATCAGATAAACGTATCTGAACAACTTGGAGAAGAACGGAGTTGGTTTCACGCACTGTTTTGGATTTGGACTCCAAGTCTGAAGACTTGTCCTGTCATTGTCAGTTCAGCCTCTTACTCTCTGGTCTAAATGACTAACAGATTTCTATAATCTTTTTATAAAATAAAATAATATAATAATCTTTTTCCCACCAAATCCACCCCACAAACAAAATATTTTCCAAACCCATCCCTTGTTATAGTTGCAACACCAACTGGTTTCTAGATAACTAGCATATCTGTATAATATATTACTTCATAAAATCTCATACATATATTTCACACTCTGACACTAATTTGCCTTTTTTTTTTTTTTTGTAGCCAAAGGCAAGAAGAACTCTAAATCAGAGCAGAAAGGCACGGTGGGACGTGTGACTGGAAAGAAAATCACTAAAATCATAAGCCTGGGCAAGAAAAAAACATCTACAGATGAACAGACCTCATCGGCGGAGGAGGATGTCCCAACATGTGGTGAGTTGTTGCAATACCATTTTGATATACATTACCATTCAAAAGTTTGGGGTTGGTAAGATTTTTAAATGTAATATTCTAATTTTGTAAAATAGTATCACAGTTTATAACAACTGTTTTCATTTTAATATATATTTAAAATGTAATTTATTCCTGTGATCATAAAGCTTAACATTCAGCAGCCATTATTCCAGTCTTCAGTGTCACGTGATTCTTCAGAAATTATTCTAATATGTAACAGTAACATTTCTTGTTATTATCAATGTGGAAAACAGCTGTGCTACTTATTTTTGTGGAAACTGTGGTAATTTTTTCAGGATGCTTTTTTGAAAGTTTAAAAGAACCGCATTTATTTTAAACAACTCTTGTTAAACATTATGAATGTATTTACTATCAATTGAATGCATCTTTGCGGAGTAAAAAATGTATTTCTTTAAAAAGCATAATACTGACCCCAAACTTTAGAATAGTGTATGTTCACTGATGACAGTGGTTTCATTCACGCAGTCTGTGTTCAGATTTATAACTGTATTTACTAGTAGGCATACATTTTAGATTGCCCTATACATACAGGTAGAATAATGCCTTTATGACCAGCTAACTGAAGTCAGTCACTAAATAATGTCTGTAATATCCATAGTGACAGATAAAGGTAGTAAATATCAAGACTTTGAATTGCATATTTCAGGATTTAGTTTTATCTGTTTTGGGCAACTCCCATTGTTTTCATCCTCTCAGATATGCTGCCAAAACTAGTTGCTGTGTAGTTTTTTTCCATCTAGGTTTTCTTTCTCCACCTCTTAAACACATTACCCAAACAAAGGATTGTCTTGCTCTCCAGCCACACAATACCTCGATTTTTGCCATTTTCATAACATGAAAGTCCTAACATTAGTGATTGATAACCCCTGAAGTATGATACTGAAGCATTCTAGTTGTTGACTGTAGTTCTGTTAATATTTTTACGATCTCAAAATTCAATTGTCAGTCCTGATTCAAAAAATTCAGAAAATCACAGAGTTTCAGAAAATGTCAGTTTATTAAATAACCAAAGTAGCAGCAGTAGGGACCTGACAATGTGATACTACATCAATATGGGCTAACGGTTTTATAATATTGTTATTCTTTGTTTATCTGTATAGTTTTTTAAAACTGTGATGTATTGCAAAATTTTACTCACTTGTTTTATCTCTATAGGACTTGGTGCTTTGCACAAATATACTACTGTTTAATCAGCAAGGATGCATTAAATTGATCAGATTTATAACCATATTTACTATTAGGCATACATTTTAGATTGTCCTGTACAGTAACAAAATGTATAACGTTATAAAAAATTATATTTCAAATAAATGCTGTTCTTTTGAAACTTCTATTCATCAAATTATCCTGAAAATATATGTATCACTGTTTCCACAAAAATAGTAATCCGTTTTTAACATTGATAGTAATAAGAAATATTTCTTGAGCAGCAAATCAGCATATTAGAATGATTTCTGAAGGATGTGACACTGAAGACTGGAGTAATGGCTGCTAAAATTCTGCTTTTCCATCAATAAATTACATTTTTAAATATATTAAAATAGAAAATTCTTCTTTTCCCCAAAAATATTAACCTTAAAAAACTGAAAACTGAACTGAAAATATAAATTACTGGCAACATTTTTAAATAATTCTTCCCCCAACTCTATCATCAACATTTCACATTCTGCTTGTGTGTGGGTCTGTTGGCCCAACCCTTCATTAACAGGCTATCTGAATGTGCTGTCCAATAACCGCTGGAGAGAGCGCTGGTGCCAGCTAAAAGACAACCAACTGTTGCTGCACAAGGACCGGGCAGATCTGAAGACACACATGGCCTCTCTGCCACTGCGGGGGTGTGAGGTCATTCCAGGGCTGGACTCCAAACATCCCTTTGCCTTCCGTCTGCTGCGCAACGGACAGGAGGTGGCTGTTCTGGAGGTACGTGCCAAGTCCCTCAGCTCTTGCGGGGCAATTAGTGTGTCTGAGACAGGACCTCAGGGCAGGGATTAGATGGATGATTTGGTTGGCTGGCTCTGCTGTATCATGTGTAGAGTGGATTTGCAGAGATTGCATAGATTAGTGATTTATTTGTCTCATATTCCACTGACACTCATTCATTGCATCTTTCCTCACTCTTTTCCCGTCAGGCCTCCTCCTCTGAGAGTATGGGAAGGTGGCTGGGGGTCTTGCTGGCCGAAACGGGCTCCACAACAGATCCTGCTGCACTGCACTACGATTACATTGACGTCGAAACCACTGCTAATGTCATTCAACTGGCCAAGCAGTCATTTTGGTGGGAACCCAGTACTGCTAAAAATATTTTCATTAGCATGCCAGTAACTTCTTTAACAACCTACTTTTTCAACACGTAGCGGTATAGCATTATTTTTTTCCAATTGTATTGCACACATAGCCTTACAGCCATTTGAGCTTTAATATGCTCTCTTAAAAACTCTCTCTTATACAGTATGTATCATTGGAAAGTCTGATTCATTTGACTGAACTGGTTCGTCTGAAGAGTTCATGCTAATGAACCAGTTCATAAAGAGCTGGTTAACAAATTGTATCTTTGGCCAAAAGTTTCCTGCAGTGCATTTGCATCTTCACATTTTTTTATATTTAAGTATAATATATGATTAACAAAACACTGCTGTTCAACAGTATATTTAATACATAAAAATAAATTGTATTTATATAATTAATTAAATATTATATAATATTATAGTTATAGTGCTTATTCAAAAAACCCTCTTTGTTTTTATCAAGAGAATTACAACATATTCTGTTATACCAAATACACAAAATAATGATCTTTAAAATAGCGTCATATGACCCCTTTAAATTATAAATTTTATATTCATTACATTTATTTATTTGTTTGTTACATTTTTAATAAATATACCAAATATTTCATATATTTGTACATTCACCATTCGAAAGTTAGAGGTAAGATTTTTTCTCAAGAAATTAATACTTTTATTCAGCAAGGACACGTTCAATTGATCAAAAGTGACCGTAAAGACATTTATAATGTTACAAAAGATTTATATTTCAAATAAATGCTGTTCCTTAATTTTGTAATGTTGTATTCATCAAAGAATCCTGAAAAAATGTATCACAGTTTCCACAGAAATATTAAACAGCACAACTGTTTTCAACATAGATCATAATAAGAAATGTTTATTGAGCAGTAATTGCTGCTGAAAATTTAGCTTTGCCATCACAAGAATAAATTACATTTTAAAATGTATTAGCAGTTATTTTAAATTGTAACAATACTGCATTTTTGATCAAAATAAATGACCATGAAAGTCTTTTAAAAACATTTTAAAAAATCTTAGTGACCCCACACTTGCCCCTATTAATAGTTTAATACTACTGATTGTTAATGCCTTCTAGTATAGCTAACTACTAAGCTTAACTGCAGTTGACGTACTTGGCTTATGAGTAGCTTGTATCTTGTAAAGCTACAGTTTTGAAGAATCTTTCCCATCACTACTGTTACAGTAAAGTTACAGTTTAAGTTCTCTGTGTGACGTGTACATGTAGTAATGAATATATGTATGTGTTCACAGTTTCACCAGTAAGCGTGCAGTTTCTCCAAACCCATACCTGGATAACCCGGTCAATGGTTACGCCTGTCCCACAGGGGTCGCTCTGCATTATGATGATGTGCCCTGCATCAATGGATCAGTAAGCAAATGAACAAACTTTAAGCCCATTAAATTCTCACCTTCATTTCTGATCCTTCCTTTCTCCTCTCCATCCCTGATCCACTTTTTCTTTTCTAATCGCTCTTCTTTTGCTTGCACGCTTGCGATACAGAAGCTACCAGATGCGCACTACTCCTCCCCAGCTTCAGGGGACCGTCGGTGGAAAGAAGAGTCTCATTATGAGAATACAGATCTTTATGAAAACATGCCCTCCCCCAAACTAGCAGCCCGCTACTCTCCCAAATCCATCCACTCGCAGTCATCTTCCACAGGGCATTACAACACACCGCTCTCCACCAAATCTCTGTCCTCTTCCTCCTCTCCCTCAGCTTCTAATACTAAAACTAACCAGGTGACTAACCCAGGCTATCACAGTATATCACAAACAATGGATATCTGTATCTTATTTATATATTTTGCTAATAGTAACAAACATAATATGGAAATAAACACAAGCATAGTGCATGCATTATGGACCACCCAGCTCAAGAAATGACTGCTTTTGATCTATATAATATCAATGTCTGGGTGGCCATGGCCTTGAATGGATTTACAGAGGCCTTACTTCACTCTGGGTTACATTTTATAGGCCAGGGATTGAAAAAGGGGTTGCTGACAGCTATAGTTTAACTAAAAGAAAATGTCCCGTCTAGCAACATGTGTGGCTTAGTAGATGTGGTTTGCGGATATAACCTTTGTGAAATAATTTGTATGAAGTAGTAATCTTAGAACTAAATCACAAATCACACCTTTAAAATGTAACAGGTGTTAACAGTGAAATCAAAGTCCTTAAATATCAGATGTTTGTTAGTGGCCAACATATCAGTTGCACCTTTTTTTGTGTGTTCAAAAGCTCATACGCGTTTCTTTCATCCAATCAGCTGAAGGGAAAGAAATGCCTGCTCACCAATGGGTTCGCTGCAAAGCAGAAGTTGGACAAGAACCAGCCCAAAAAGGCCAGTGGAATTAGCAGAACTCTTCCAGTGAAACACAACAACTCTAGTAAGAGATCTTAACATATAAGAGCACATCTGATAGATAATCTCAAAATGAGCCTTTCTTTTTTTTTTTTTTTAAGTGGACATAAGGCTCAAACTAAACTAAGCAGACATTAAGTCTGCATCCATTATCCTAGCTATTACACCACTAATTTCTTTCAAGGAAAAAGAAGCCACACAGATTTGTGGAGAATGCTGGTATGTGGAAATTGCAGTACTGTTAGACAGCAGTGGATCTGTTGACATGCGCCTTTGTAAACTCAATCACCCCTAATTCCATTTCAGACAGGCAGTCAGTCAGTCAGTCACAGACATCCTAACCATCCAGTGGCCATTTACGTGGACTCGCAAATATTTGAATGTGGTATACTGTATATTCTGTCTGCCTTTTAATCTGCGTTTGTGGTTTCAGAGGTCTTTAATGTGATGAAGACCGAATCCAAAAGTTAAAAATGGAAAGATTTTCTGATCATGGTTTACTTTGATTATAATGCGTCATTAACCTTCACAGGTGTGGACCAGTATAAGTACGGGAAAAACAGAGTGGAGGCAGATGCCAAGAAACTCCAAGCTAAAGATGAGGAGCTGATGAAGAGGAAGCAGGAAATTCGAAACCGCCTGGCCCAGCTGAAAAAAGACAGGAAGGACCTCCGCACTGCTATAGAGAACAACACAGGTGAGGATGTCAGTGGGACTATGACATTCAATTATGATTGAATCTGAGTGTTCAAGATTACAAAAAAGAAAAATCTGTACACTACCGTTCAAAGGTTTTGGTAATAAATACTTAACATTACAAATGTCTACAGTAAAGACATTTATAATGTTACTAGAGATTTAGAGATTTCTATTTTAAATAAATGCTGTGTATAAACTTTCTATTCATTAAAGTATCCTGAAAAAAAATGTATCAAAATTTCACAAAAGCACAAAAGTTTTTCAACATTTAAAATAATAGGGAATGTTTCTTAGGCACCAAATCAGCATATCAAAATGATTTCTGAAGGATCATGTGACTTTGACGATAAGAGTAATGGCTGCTGAAACTTCAGCCATGGCATGAATAAATTATATTTTAAATTATAATAAAATAGGAAACAGTTTTTTTAATTGATAATATTTCACACTATTACTGCATAAGAGATTCCTTTAAAAAAAAAAAAACATGAACAATCTGAGCGACACGCCGACACCAAACTTTTGCACGGTAGTGTACTTAGAATTGTACCTTTTGTTGTAGATTTTTTTTTGGTCATAAAAAGATACAATTATCTGATATTTTTAAAGACTTACTGACCTTGACACAAATCAAGGTTATGAGTGTCTGCAGGAGTTCTCTCTATATGATTTTTGTTTTGTTTCATATTTAATTTGGCACACAAATGTTTAAACCATGTTTTGACTTTAAATTCAGCAGCAGGAAAGGAAACACTGATCTGTCTTGAAAATAAAATAAAGCAGTAGTTCAAATTGTCTCTTAAGTGACAGTTATAACCTCTCCTGGCGTTTATTTCACACAGGTAAGCGTTCTCAGGCATCTTTGACAGAGAGACTTAAGAAAGTGGAGGATGAATGCAAACTAAAAGAGGAGGAACGAGTCAATCTGGAACTGGAGCTGACAGAGGTGAAGGAGAGTCTGAAGAAAGCCTTGAATGGAGGCGTCACCCTGGGCCTGACCATTGAACCCAAAACGGGCAGCTCCAGCCCACAGGTCTGGAAAAACAGCAATTTCTCTAACATAGACATGATGTAATGCTAACTGTAGGGTCGTGTCACGTTCAGTTTTTGGTGATAGAGAAAAGCAGGTATTAAAATGTCTCATCTGTTCTTAGTCTCCAGTGTTAATGAGGCGAACGGTGGACAACTCGCCCATTTCCAGCTGTGACACCAGTGACACTGAGACCTGCTCTCTGCCAGTCAACAGTGCATCTCTGCTGCGGCGTCAGACACAACAGAAAGCCTCATCTGTGCGAGGACACGTCCTCAGGAAAGCCAAGGTCAGTAAACACTTATTTTCTACATCACACTAGGTATTAATAGCAGGTAACATATTCTGGTTCTCATGTAAAAGCATGATCCTCCAGTTGCTTTTACAGTTTACAGTGTATACGTATAATGTATTTTCCCCTATGTACTCACTCTGTTCTCCTTTTTTTCCCCCTAGGAATGGGAGATGAAGTCTGGCACATAAGTTCTTTTCCACCAACTTTTCACTTTCATTGTATCTATTTATTTAATTTTGTCCATGTATGAGTGATGTTGAAATTGAATTGACTGAACCATAGACACACTATTTTCCAGAATTATTAATTCTGGAAGACCTTGACTGAGTCCGGTGCCCGGTGCTGTTTTATCATTATTCATTATAGCACTATCCTTGGATCATGATCTGACTATAAAATGACTAACAAATTAGGAAAAACTAAAAATAGAGACCAAATAGAGGCCAACAGTAATGCCACAATACCAAATGTATATATACTACCGTTCAAGATTTTGGGGTCAGTACATTTTTTTTTTTTTGAAAAGTTAAATAGTTTTATTGAACTTTTATTCAGCAAGGATGTATGAAATGGATCAAAAGTGACAGTAAAGGCATTTATAATTTTTATTTCAAATAAATGCTGTTCTTTTGACCTTTGTTCAAGGAATCCTGAAAAATATAGGACAGTTTTCACAAAAATATAAAGCACCACAACTGTTTTCAACATTTATAATAATAATCAAGCGTAGCGTTAGTTCTGGCAGGTCACGTTAGTCAAGCTCGCATCAGCTGACCTTCAGCTGATCCCCATCTACCTATGGGAATACGACACCTATCTAAGCATTCATATATAAGGTCCCTCAGTATTATCAGCAGTTTTCGCATTGCTCAATAGCTAATTACCCTCCTCCATCCCCAACTCCTCCTCTGTCAGTCGGGATTCAGCCTTCTGATTCTCCTTGAATCAGACTAATTCTAAAATGTGTACATAAAATGATTGAACTTTAACAATATCTGCAATACATTTATGTTAGTTCTGTTCTGTTTACCCTGGGGGGTTATTGCTGCTCTCCCTGCTCTCATCCATGCTAGGCTGCATGGAGGCGCAGGGAGTTCTTGCCCAGAACAGAACCATACCGCCAATCCAAACTGTATGCTAATTGTCAATCATCTTTGACGATAGTGGTCCTGACAGAAACAAATGTTTCTTGAGTGTCAAATCAGCATAATAGAATGATTCCTGAAGGATCACGTGACACTGAAGACTGGAGTAATAGCTGCCGAATATTCAGTTTCGCATTAAAACAGAAAGCAGTTATTTTACATTGTAGTAATATTTCACAATGTTACTGTTTTTCTCTATTTCTAATCGAATAAATGCAGCCTTGGTGAGCGCAAGAGACCCCAAACTTTTGAATGGTAGTGTAACGTTAGAGGAAAGAGAATTTTATTATGATTTTATTATTTATCATGACAGAACACAGAACATAGTATGGTCCATAACTTACCATCTAAATATAATGTGCACAAAACTCACTGGTCTCAGTCGGTAATTACTTAAAAGTCTATAAAAGTGTTTCTTTCTTCAACAAGAAGCCATTAATGGAAGACAAAATCTTCAAGTATTTATTTGTAAATGTTTAAATAAATATAAGCCACTCTGTGTTTGTATGTTGATGTTTAGTAATGCCTTTCATCGGGCTTCACACTAGTTGTAGAGAGCAGCTTCAGGATAAACGTCTTAAGGTAAATTACAGAATGTGATCACTCAAAGCTTGTTCTTTGCAGAAAAAAGTGTAATCTGTATGAAAGTATTTTACCAGCCTCTGCTCCTCCTCCTCCTCCTGAGTGTCTGGCCCCTTATTTTCAATCCAGTGGTCTGGCCAAACTTTTGGCTATGGTAAGAGCAGCCCATGGAGAACAGGGCAGCTCAGGCCAGGGTGTGGTCCTCTGTTGGCTGACTGCTCTGGAAACTGGGCCTGAAAGTACCGCTACACTTCCCCTCCGCCGAACACACTGCAACCACTGCACTGACACAGCTGAAACACCAGTAGGCTACACTGCAATGCATCATACACTGAGAGTTATACATGTACTACATTCTAACACAAATAACACCGTGTGCATATGTGAAGTTTCATTATAGTTTGCAGTCTCTAGCTGTGCACGTGCAGGTTTTAGGGCTTGTAAGTAATCCGTTTGCGAATGTTTGGTCAAACAAAAGAATATTTGGCAGAAGAGTTCAGGCTGTAATCCTGCTTTGTTTTGACCACTCAAAGTCCATCCACCTGATGTACTGAAAATGGTGCTTTTAAGCAGTGCTTAAACTGTTCACTCCTAATTCAGCCAGATTATGGAGTCTTGGTGCTTAATTCAGACCAACTTTCGTATTAATGTTCAAGGCACATTTATAACTTTGTTTATTGTGCAGTGAAGTTTGCTACACATTTTCAAAATACACTATATGCAGGGTCCTGTGTAGATATACTTCTTTTATGCTTGGGCCCATAAATCTTAAGAGCTTTTTTTTGTTTGTTTTTTGTCCAGTCATTTTGTACAAATCAGCACTGGATGAAACCTGGTATCAGTATATTTGTAAAGGAGAAGCTCCAGCTCAAAGTCGATGAGATGCTTCAGTCTTTCTGCACAGCTGCTTATTCTTTATTCAAAGTGATTTACTGATTCGACAAAGTAAAAGGAAACCTTTAGATTGAGTCAGCTTTCAGCCTCACTTTGCAGAAATAAAGGAATGTGGAATGTGAAAAATCATTTTAACTTTGAGGGTGGGAGCAAAGCCACCATTGTTTGTTTTGCACCGTATGGATATTACTCTATTTTATTTTGCTGATGACTGTTGTCAACTTGGCAACAAAAGGATTGTACATAGAAAATTAAACTGCTTTTAAAAAAAATCTTGTGTGTGTGAATGTGTACCAATTTGTGTATTACAATACCTCCATAGACCATAACTGGCAACATTTCTTGGATTTTGTGAAACTGTAATGATATTCAAATCACAATGACCCTCTTAGTGATGTGTTTCACTCTGCCAGTTTACTATTGTAGATTTTGCTTCACATAAATCTAGCCAAAGAGTCTTAAAAAGATGGAAAGCTTCTTTTCAATCTGGCTAACAAATCGCACGCTTAAACAGTTGCTTCTTAGATTTAGTGATTTATGCAGAACACCGGCGACCTCATGTGTGCGAACATAAAACAATGGACCTTTTTCACATTTCCGGGTTTCTCAGCAGCGGAAGTCGTCATAGTGGGGTAAACTTGAAGAGCAGCGAATGGGAGAGCACCACAAATATATAATTTTTGCATTCCCAGTTGCTCAAATAGCAAAATAAAAACTCCACGATAGTGTTTTCATGACTTTCAATAAAAGGAAAAAATTGAGAGAGACTGATAACGGCTGTCAGAAGAGAGAAAGATGTCAAATTTACCGTCCCTAGAATTGAGGCTGCATTAGAAACACCCTCTCATTAGCGTTAACTGTTTTTTCGTAATTTGATGCAAAGGTGATATAATACAAAGAATAGTGTTATAAATGTAGACACATTTAAAAAAAAAAAAATACAAATATGAAAAACTTTAGAGGATTTACGATGCTGATGACCGTTAAATGCCTTGTCACAGTCTTGTGAAAAGGGTCCATCAGATTATTCATATTTCTCAATTTTAAAGGGGTCATATGATGCGATTTCAAGTTTTCCTTTCTCTTTGGAGTGTTACAAGCTGTTCGTGAATAGATAAGATCCCTGAAGTTGCAAAGACTAAAGTCTCAAAACCAAAGAGATATTCTTTATCAAAGTTAAGACTCTGCCACGCCCCCCTAAAACGGCTCGTTCTAACATGCCCCCACATATCTAGGTCACTATGTGGAAATATTTGCATAATGCGCCCAAATGTGCACGCAAAGAAAGAAGGCCTGGTTTCAGTAACCGCAGCTAGTGTTGAAGCAGCCATGTCAGGGAGACGCTGTGTGTTTCTAGGCGAAAGCAAAAACACTTTATTTGGCCTTCCGAAAGTAGATGCATTTAGGAATCTTTAAGATCACTTACAACAGAACAGCAATGCATTTTATGGACGACCGTTTCATGAACCTAGGAGAGGAGGTAATTGCTATGACAATCTGGCGCTTCTGAATCAGCGACTGTAATGTTTTGTTACTAGTTTAAGTATTTGCTATTGACTGTTCAGATGCGGAGTTTTGCGCATCGTGTGTGTGTGTGCGCGCGCGCGCGCGTGTGTGTGTGTGTGAGAGAGAGAGAGAGAGAGAGACAGCATCACGTCACATCACTTAACCAATACACAAAATAATGCTCTTTAAAAAAGCATCATATGACCCCTTTAAGATTGTTTTGTCACGTGGCATCTGTTACTTTTCTTATCGCTAGTCAAGATGGACTAATCAAAGTTGTTTTTGAATAAAGATTTAAAACATTATTGTATAGAAATACATGAGGAGGATTTCCATTTTGTGCGTCTAGTATAAAGATCTTGAAATTAAGAAATAAAACGACTATACTCTACTACGATGATTATTATAAACCTCCGCTAGATGGCAGAGCTATGTTTTTCAGATGTTTACCTCCATCGAAAGATTGTACCGAAGAAGAGAGAAACGTTTGGCCCTCAAATAATAGTTTTGCTTTTCCATTTTATATATTTTTATTTATATCGACAGTATTTTTGCTCATAGTGGCATCTTCTGGAAAATATGACTGAGGATATTTTAACCACTCTGAAAATACTGATCATCGGAGAAAGTGGAGTGGGCAAATCCAGGTAATTATACTTCAAGTTTACGAATGTCATCTGATGGAGCAAAAACAACAACACATTGCACGAGCTCCTTAACGTTATATTAAAACAACCTTTCCTCGCTTTAGATCGGAACCTCTGAATGTTTGTCCGTTCAGTATTCTCAAATTCCCATACCACATATATTTGCAGATGTGTGCATATGTCATAATTTGCTAGTAAGAAGGAAAGTACAGTCTCTGATTCACCTTTCTTTCCCCTCTTCTCTTCCTTAGTCTTCTTTTGAGATTTACAGATGATACATTTGATCCAGAAATTGGTGCAACAATTGGTAAGTATGTAAAATCATAGAAGTCCAACACACATAAAAGCAGGTTTAAACACAACAGTATTCTCATCCTTTGTAGCTAAAACAGACATTCACATTGTGTTTTGAGTTTCTGATAACTGATATGTAAAACAATAATAATAATTTCGTTTAATTGTTTGTCTTTATAATGTAGTGAAAACAGAAACCCAACCAAATCACAGCTCACATTGACGTCTATCACACATTCCTCACTAGTGCTGGTCTGACTTGAAAAACAGCTTTACTTGCTTTGTTGATTTCTGGACCTAAACGTTAAATTTTAAATATTGAAAAGTATATTTATCCACATCAAATCCTGTTTAACAACTACATGTTCTCACTAGTGTCTTTACACTGGAGACCAATTAATAATTTACTGGTTATTATTACCATAAATGTTGTGGAAATTCATTGGTTGTTCAAAGCTGTGGCCATCACTTTGACACATTTAGGTTGACGTGTGTTGATGTGACCGCTGTCTTCTTTTCAAAGCCCCCCAATCCAGTCCAAACCAAGCAAGTCCAGATCTCCTTCTTAGGCTTCCTCTGGTAAATCTGTCAGTGCTGTGCTGAAATTCAGGAGTACTTCATGCCTCCAGATCTTTCATTCACAGAGTGCTGAGAGATTTATTCCCCTGTCATCTTTACACATACTTTCATTTTACTTTTATGAATGTAAATCACTTATGTTTGTAAGTGATGTGGCTTTGCTGAGTGATGAGACAGGTGGTTGAGTCGTCCTATTTTCTTTTTATCTTTATGTAATAAACCCACAATTCCCCATTCAGCTATAAATTCTGGTCTTTCTAACTTGTCGCTCTGGGCTTGTTGCCTGACAAATATCTGGGGCCATTAAAAATTAAATCTGTCTCTCTATATATGTATGGTTTTATCATAATCCTCATAAAACATCTAGACTGTATTTCCATATATGATTGTGAATCTTTTTGAATATTCCACTTGACTGTTTACATTTGCCAGTGTTTGTATATGTGTGTGTGTTTTAACCATTTTTTGGGGACAAATATTTTGTAACCATCTTTTGGTGACAACTTTGTACCCAGAAGTGAGGTAAACCTGACAAAACCTTTCTGTTAAGGTATTTATAGCGTTATATATAAAACTCTTCCATCTACTCTTGACCCTCTAAAACAAGCACTCTCTATTCTATTTCTATTCTATCTACTTTTTATTCTTTTTATTTATCATTAAAAAAAAACTTGCTTCGTGTACTGAATTAGACTAACCGGGACTTGTCACAGCACTTAAATAATGTTGCTCTTTTTTTGGTTTGATTGCTTCTACTGTCATCCGTTGTGAGTCGCTTTGGATAAAAGCGTCTGCTAAATTATTAAATGTAAATGTAAAACAATGAAAGTTGATATGATATTCTATATGCACTAAACACATAATTTATTTCCATTCAGGTGTAGATTTCAAGGTGAAAACCCTGGCTGTGGATGGGAACAGAGCAAAGCTTGCAATCTGGGTGAGCACGTGTTTTATCCCAACATTTAGAGATTTAGAGTTGCACAGATTTATGTTTTGTGAAGTTAACTATTTTCCCTCAGTTTTTGTTAGTTAGTTATTTAGACATATTTAGTCTCCAGGGCAATCGTGTCTTAGTTTGGACATTACTGTATGGGACAGATGTAATAAGTTCTTATAATGCTTGTTGACTGTGTTTTACTAATGTAACACAAGATGGCAGTGTTTTTCTTTTCTTTTTTTTTTCTCTGAAGGCAGGCTACTCTTTTGTAATGTCTTATATGTCAACATATTCATTGCTACATATTATTTAACACTATTTGCCTTGATTTTGTTTCGTGTTTACAGGACACAGCAGGTCAGGAACGTTTTCGAACTTTAACACCCAGTTACTACAGAGGAGCTCAGGGTGTCATTCTGGGTGAGCAAGCATGCATAAAACAGTTTTTTTCACTATTATACTATTTAACAAAAAAAAAAAACAACAACATGAAAACATTGTACCACTTTAGAATAATCCAAAGTTATACACCGATAATTATACACGATAAACTGGAATGGTGTCTGAACCATAAAATGTTGTGATTTATAGTTGTCCAAGCCTCTAAATGTCATTTCTAAATTGTCCCACTCGGATTGTGTCTTTTTAGTGTATGATGTCACTAGGCGAGAGACATTTGCTAAGCTGGATAACTGGTTGAATGAGCTGGATACATACTGTACAAGAAATGATCTTGTCAAAATGCTGGTGGGAAACAAAATTGATAAGGTAAGTTACATTTAATGCACTTAATGTGTTTTTTTTATTATTTGTTTTGTTTAAAGCTGTACAAGTCCAGCAGAGTCTTTGCACTCATTGTCATATATTTTCCTTTGGTCTTTAAAACACCTGCCTGGACCCAGTTTCCAAAGCCTGACATAGACAGATCTGCTCTCTGTTTGCTTTTTCAGCTTCATCTCTACACTGCTCTATATGTATCTGTAAAAAATAGTAGTTATTCTAGATTGTTAAATACATAATGCTGATGTTGTCATGGAAAAATGGTTCTGTATTTGTAACTCTAATGAAAAACGATGCCTAATTCAGAGCTGTTTTTCTCTGTTTGCGTAGGAAGACCATGAGCTTGAGCGAGAAGAGGGTCTGAAGTTCGCTAGAAAACATTCCATGCTTTTCATAGGTTAGTTGTCACTAAGATTTCCCGAAGAATTACTTGAGCCCTCCTTATTCACTAATACACTAGCTTTAAATAGGAATACACTGACCTTTTACTTTGGTTTCATTTCCAATATTTCGTTTCAAGATTCATCATCTTCACACATGGAAAAATCTGACTTTTGACGTAAGCTAGGTTATTCAACTGCCGTAATACTCACAGGATACTATTTTTAAACACTTGGGCCCATTTGCTAAAAACAAAGATTATGTTATTTAATTGAGAGATGGATTGTTTGTATAAGTTGAGCATTCATTTATTATGACAGTAAATTCAAGTCAGACTTTACAGTGGTTCTGATTTATTTATCATTTGAGCTTGTGTAATCGTAACAGTTCTGTATATGTATTTGTGGGTGACGTGCCGCATTCTTCTCCACTGTGGGTTTGGTTTGTAAGTCATGTGACACGCCTCATGAGTGTAAGCAGCAATCTGTCTGAATTAGCCATGAAGCCCTCAGACCAAATGAAATCTGCAGATGGACACCATGGCTGCGGTCTGTGTGCTTGAGGCCAATGCTATTTTTTCAGATTTAATGTTTCCTAATCGCTTCTACTTTCTCTTGATTTTTTTATATTAAAGGCCAAGTGTTTCTTATGTTTTTGCAGCACACCAGTCTCACATTTCTTTTTTTTGTTGTTGTTTTTTTTTGTGTATTTGTTTTGAAAGAAATTATTCAGCAAGGATGCATTAAATTGATAGTAAAGGCTTATGTAATGTTACAAAAGATTTTTATTTTTTTTAAATAAATGCTTTTCTTTTGAACATTCTTTTCAGCATAGAATCTTGAAAGAAAAAGTTTCCGTTTCACAGTTAAAAAAATGTAAGCAGTTTTCAACATTGATAGAAATAAGAAATGTTTTTGAGAACTAAATGATTTCAAATATAGATATAAATATATATAGTGATTGGTCATGCCATAGATTTCTGCAGGTGTTACAGACCTCCTTTATGTGTAGTGTGTGTACACTTGTCTGTCTCTCTCTCTTTTTCATACAGAGGCCAGTGCAAAGACGAGGGATGGTGTTCAGTGTGCATTTGAGGAGCTGGTGGAGAAAATCCTGCAAACTCCAGGCTTGTGGGAGAGCGTGCACAAGACAAGAGGAGTTGCCCTGTCTGAACTCTCTGAAACTGGTCAAGGAGGCTGTGGGGCGTATTGCTCACTTCTCTAACACAAAAACTGTTTAAACAGTGCAGGTTAGATTAGTTAACGCTTATGTATGCAGGATATTTGCCTATGTATCCGTGCAAGCACACAAGCAAAATTCAAGAACACTCATATCTCATGCTTAAAGCATTAATCATTTAACTGGTCCAGCACATACAATATTAGGACAATTGCTGGAAAACTAGATAAGCCTTAGGGGGGGACCTTTTCCACATTTCCACATTTTTAGCAATGAAATTAATTTAAAGAGCTCTATTGAAGGCATGCTCATCATTTGTGTTCGGGAGGTGGATAAAAAAGCTTAATTACTCCATTATACCTCAGATCAGTTTGCATATTTCTCGTAGTGTTTTACTTTGTTTTGTCCCAGTGCCTGTGTTTCTTATTTAGGGAGAAGTAAACACTCATCAGTCTAACTCGACCTTTCAAACTGCTGGAATGAGACCTCAGTAGAACACAGATTGCCATCAACATGCCCTCGCTTGATGTCTGCAACGTGCGGAACTCCGTTCTTTCTTTATCTGTCCATCTTTGGATCCCACTTTTTCCTACTGTCAGTCACTTGTTAACTCTCTTTCCTCTCTCTCGCTACATGTATCTGTCTTCAATTCAGTTCTTTCAGTTCTGTCTCTTTTTCTCTGTCCCTCTGTCCCTCTCTACAGAATAATAAGAGTTACCAAGATTTTGGATCTGTGTTTTACTACATTTATTGACATGGACCGCCCGCATAAAAACGGGTTTTTGAAAGGTTTATAAATCAAGCAGATTGGCACAATGCATCTCTGTTATAAATATAAAAGAGGGTAAAAAATAGCTGGAATAGCAAGGAATAGATTAACAAGAAAAGGTTCATTTCTTTCTTTTGGATGGGAACTTTTTGCCTGCAGACTCATGGACACAGTAAAACTTACTGTCTTGACATGACTGTCCATCTCAGAGAAAGGAAAAAATGTTTAAAAATCCTTCGAGTGAGTCATTAGGGTGTGACTATAGATGGCTGGTTTTCACACACAGAGAAATGGAACAAAAGAACAAATTTAGAAATAATAAATGTTCACCAAAAAAAATCTATGACTGAACAGCGATGCCAAATGAATATTTCCATTCTCCTGGTTTAATCTGGACTATTTAGTCTGTTATGTTTGTTTTAGAGAATCATCCAGGGGGTCCCAGATGTCTGGTCTTGTGTTCATTGCTTAATAACTGGGTGGTAAAATCCTGCTGAGAGCCAACCTCAGTTTCAGAAAGTGTGTGGCACATGTGGAAGGAAACGCTGGGTTATACACCCATAGACAATTTACTTACTTTGAGCATTTATTCGTTCCTTTTCACTTGTTTTGAAAATGTGAATTATTGAGCAATTATAAATGTGTCGTGTAGTTTCCAGTAGCATGCAGTGATGTCTTCTGTGCTTTTTATGGCAGTTATATGTAATGGTGTATGCTTTGACCATTCACTACATTTCAAAATCATCCCATATGAGGTAGTTAATCACCATTGATCTGAGGACACCTAACTAATTTTGGTTTGGATTCCTTAATCACATTGATATTTGTATGCAAGTTATTGCTATTCAGCACTAAATCCAATGAATACACAAGAGTGCATTTACACAATATTGCATACTGTTATTGCACATTAATTGCTGTATGTAAATACTTGCTGATAATGGTCATAAATACATTGTAATGTTGATGTTTGACTCTCTGCACTATAATGCTGCACTTCAAATGACAATATTTTGTCTTTGAATACCTTTTTCTCTCTCTTTCACCTTCTCTCATACTTTTTCCAGCAGTGAGTTCTTGTTAAATATGACCCACCACAGGAATGTATCTCCAGGCCTCTGTGATTTCACCGTTTCCCGTTACATTTCTGCGTGAATACTGTAGTTACTGAAGTGTTTGCTTATTCATGTGTTCAGACGGCATCTTCATATGGTTTCTCCAGCAGTCCGATGTGGGTGAATCCAAATTCTTGCATGTGGAAAGACAGGCAGGTCCGGTAACCATAGTGATTGCAGGTTTCTCACTGTAGATGTGTCTTCAGAGCCATTTGACCAGGAGGTGCGTATTTCCAAGTAGACAAATGAAGGCCTAGCCGAAAGATCTTGGATAAAGTGCAAAATGTTTTGAAGAAAGTATGTGTCGATCATACATCATCGGCGATTTGCGGTGTCTATACTGTATTGTTCTTATATGACTGGTTAGTCCTGTAATTCAGTACGTTATATTTCCCCCGAAGTCTTCTCTAAATGCTCCTACCTGCCAGTTTCATCTTTCTCTTGGATCAGAAAGGGATATTACAAGCACAATATTATAATTGTATGATATAATACCGAGGCCTAATTACTCTGCTGGTTAGGGTATAGTTAAAAGCCTGGGTTGGTGGACCAGTATGCTGAGGATCACTGTCCAAAATTCAACGTGTGGGTGACCAGCCATTCTGGTCTTTTCAGGGTAAGGATATAAATCAACTTTCTTAGGCCCTTGTATTGAGTTTTGAATGCTGTATTCCTTTCTGTTCAGCCAGTTTAGGTCATTTCATTTTAGTAATGTATTGTTAGTTTGTTCATTTATTTGCATTGGAATTTCATGGAAAGGATTTATACATCTCCAGAGCTGGAAATACTGCACTCTTAATTTTATATAAATGCATAATACAAAAATAACCATACAAGGAGTTGCTGAGGTCAAGTGTTAATTTTTCCTTGTTTTTGCCAGTTTTTTGTTTTGTTTTTTTTTGACAAAAATATCTTGTAAATATCAATATTTTCACCACATATCTTCATTCTAGTCAGATTTAGACCGACTAAAATGGCATCTCATTTTAATCAGTGAAAAGTTGAAGTTCATTCGCAATTTCGCATCATTTTGTGCAGAATGTTTATGTTATGTTATGTTTATGTGTCATCTGAAAAATCAAAAAAATTATGTGTTTGGGTTAATTAATCGCTAACAAAGTGCTTCAGTTTTCCGTTATTCATTTACTGTTCTGCCACAGCAATCGGATATTATTGACGGTCAGTCGAACTGCATTTCTATTTAAACAGAAATGTTGTTAGTGCATTTTTAATATCTAGCAGAGTGTTTGTGTTTTTCCTCGTCTTATATATTGTCATCATGCATATTTTTAGCCTTTAGTCAGTGCTAGTTTAGCAATTTAGTTGGTGAGATTAACACTTCTGGAATTTGAATTTGTGTTGCCATTTGTGGAGCAGTAATGATAGACTTGAAGATCTTTAGGTTCTGTTTTATTATCTGTTTTATTTATCAGCCTATGTCTTATTAACCATCGTCTTTGATTCTTTCTTTCCCCTCCTCTCTCTCGTGCATGGCTCAGTGATCAGACAGCTTCTCTGTGGGCTCATCACACTTTCCTCCATGAGATCATTATAAGACTGCAGTGGTGGTTTCATAAGGTGTCGAGTTCCCCAAACATCACTGCATTTGGCCTGCTCTCACACCCTGCTCTCGTTATCAGTCTGATTGATTTGCCGTATCGGCCGGGGGAACGGAGACAAAACAGTTGTGGTTTGGAGAATGGCTTGCGGAAAGGGTCAGGGTTTAGTGATGATTTCGGGATCTGTATTTCATTCTAGAGACACATTTAGCACATCGTGCTGTGTATAAACCAAAGGAACAATTTTATTAGAGTTCTATGTTACATGCATCTTAATGGGGGGTGAAATGCAGGGTTTCTTTGTACCACATATCCTCTAGTTACTGCTGGCATATTTGGACAGTTTTGAAGCCTCAGATAAGCGTGACATTGGTCTGAAAAGCAATTTGCTTGGCTGCCATCCATTTCAAAATCCTTCTTAACCTAGAATAAGACTGTCTGAATCTGAAAACATTATTTATGTTAAGTATCATGTTGATTAGAAATGTCTGTGGTATAATGTGCATAATTTTTTTGCAATAATCATCTACAACTGTCATAATCATTTGCCTCCAAATGTATAAAATACATAAACTGTCAGAATAACCACAGTTTATTCTCTTTAGATAAATAGTTGTTCTGACTAGTTGGCTATGTACTTTGGAAGCTGACAAGCTTTGTGTGGCCTTTTAACGTCATTTTAGCAGCTGACTTGTTCACAAAATCGTTCTTTTAACAAGTGTTGGTTGGTTGTAATAACTTTCCTATCACTATGCTGAAACGGCACAATCTGGGAAAAAAAAGCAAATATTTACTTTCAGTGGTACAACACATTGTCACTGGGCAGTACCCTCAAAGGGGCAAGTTTGTACCATTTCTACCCTTAAAGAGTACATATTACTACCTTAAGACAGTGGTTCTCAATTGGGGGTCTCCAACAAAATGTCATAGCAATTTGTATCTATTTTACATTTTGGTGAATTGGTACAATACGTATGAATTCGGATGATCTCATTTGTGCATTTTTGTATGATCCGTTTATACCCCAGTGGCGGTCATGTTCAGAAACAGGGTTTGGGGTGAACCTTCATGTTTGCTTTTATTCTAAAAAACAAAGATTTATATTGTACAGATTCGGATGAAATCGCCCTGTAAATTAGTTACACTGAGATCAGTTTGGGGCCTCAGCAAACTTCCAAGGAGTCTATAGGATGACTTAAAATGTTTAATTATATTATAAAAAATCTCAATACAAATGTTAAACAAACAAACAAAAAATGTAAACTGAAATCATATTCTTAATCTATTCACATTCCCCTCCCAGCCCAAGTCAATTTTGGTTAATTATTTTAATGTGTCAACACAGTTTCTGTTAACAAATCTAATACTTTAAACTATCGTAATTACAGCAGAAATACCAGAGGAATTATTATCTTATTTAGTATAGGGATCCTTCCAATGTCAAGTGAAAGAGGAACCACTGCCTTAAAGTTTATTTAGGATACTTATATGCACCATTTAGGGTAGATACGGTACAAAGGCTTACCTTTTGAGGATACTGTCCCAGTGATGAGTTAAAGGTGCATTTGTTGCAATTTTTTTCCTACAGTGTGGCTGCTGCTGAGAGCTGACCAACCAATTCAAAGATTCAAAGATTCAACCAATTTAGGCTAAATTTCATTAACACACAGTTGAGAGAATTAAGCAGAAATATGATGATACAATTACTCAACTCACTGGTCCCTGACTTCAATCTTTGAAACAAACCTTTAAATTCCAGTTCTCAGCTCTGGACAGATTATGGTCCTGGCTGTAAATTCTGATTTAGATTTGGCTGTCCACTCTCTCAGATCCATCCAGATTTCAATCTCTATGTTTGACAGAGCTCTGACATCCCACCCCCGATTTTGCTTTCTTCTCTTTCCTCACCTTTTGCTTTCCAGACATTGGATGTGCAGCAGTGCTTTCCTCCACAATAAAAAGGAAATTAATAACACTGTCTAAATTCCATAATGCAAGGTCTACCCCATGAATTCTGATGTGACCATGGACCATCCGTCTTCTGCCCCTCAAGTACTGATTTAGCGTTGATGGAAAATAAAAGACCCTTCACTGAAAGGAAAAAAGGTCCTTTGCTCTCAAAGTCAGTTTTTAGCACAAAGCTAAGTGGGCACATGGGAGGCCAGAGTATGAATTAGTGGCTTCATTCATCTTTAGCAGATCTGTGGCTTTCAGTGTGCTCCCACGTGACATCCCGTTGGCCCAGGTCCGCTCAGTGGGATTCCTGTAGCATTCTGTCATTCACTCCACACATACATGCACACATAAAGACTACCAGATTGACTACTACAGTATAGAGCACTGTAGCCACAGGCTTCTATAATAAACTAATCACATTGTATCAACACACCGAGGGTGTAAGCTTTCCTCAAGCAGAAGAGGCAGTGCCATGGAAAAACCGCATGTTTCACTGTGAGACAGTCCCTTTTCTGTGTTCCTGAGGAATGAAAGGAAAGAGGATGAAAACAGTCTGGTGGTCCTATGGGTCATATGATTGGCACACGCGGTAACAGATTCTTTATTTTGTATAAATAATCTTGACTTGTGAAGTAATTGTAGTATTTATTTCTCTTTGACTATCTGATCTTGTGCTCGTGGTGACATGCCAGTGAGTTGAACGCACAAAATTGCCTGAAATTTCATGGTTGAATGTTTCAATAGCCAATCTCTGTTGGAATATAATATGGAACCCATCATATTGTGTAATACTGGTGGGCTTGAAAGTAGCAGTAAATCACTACTGTATTTTTATTTGTCTGTCCCAGGTTGTGGATAACCTGTCTGTTTTTACTTACTGCTCCTAACAGGTCAGTCTGGGTTAACTGCTTCAGATTCACTTTAGTGCACTTGTTAATGCACAAACTATGATTTGTTGGCTTATTTTCATTTTTAACCTTGTACAAAAGTACATCTAATGATTAATGCTTTTCTGTGCGTGTTGTGAGTGCCAGTAATTCTTTCTTTCACTTCTGGCTTTAAAAGTGCAAAAGCAGTGCTGCTTTGAGGTGCTTTCAACTGCACTGCTGGAGGTCTCAAGTCTGATTTCACCTTTGGCAAAGTTTAGTGCTAAAATGTTTACATTTGGCCAATCAAGCTCCAGACAGTAGCACCTACACTGGAGTGAGGTCATGCGTCCTGCCACCAGCAGCATTATTATAAGTCTACAGCACATAACAGACCAGGTGGGCCATCATATCCCTCATTCAGATCCATCCAAGTTACTCAGTAGTTCTTTCTACACCTGATATTAACATTTCAAGTGTCTGTTGTGAGAGGAAGGTCTCTGACTACATGCATTACATATGTAGCCTTATTACTGTGCATACTGTAAGTGTAATGCTGCATTTTGATTAAACATAAAAAGTAAAATAAAAGTATACACAAGTCACTGCACTATTGCCATCAAAATTTACTTGATTTTCATTGAATATTAACTGACCTATTTTATTTTTAATTTTTTTACTTATTTACACACATATTTAGCACTGACCACTTGGTTCACCCAAGACGGCTGTTAATACCAGGTGTAAACTGGGTCAGAGAAGCAGTGGTTGTCCACAGTACACAGTACTCCAAATCCAATATAGGTTGAGATATTTCCAGTATTTCTGCTGTAATTATGACGAAAAAAAAGTTTGAAAACAAGCAACTTTAACAAACTATAAGTATTGAAATATGAAATGAATTAACAATAATTAATTTTGTGGTTCCAGAAGTTGTACTGTATATTCTATAAATTTATTTAAATTTTCAATAAATTGAAATATATTCATTATTGTTAAAAAATATTAATATATATGTATATTGGATTAATATATATTAATATATAGATTAATATAGAATTAATATATAGTTTTCTTTAAAATGTAGTCAAATTATATTACTAATGATTTCATAGTTAATTATAGCAATCACATTGTTTTTTTCCACTTGTGCTGACTTGTTTAATTTCATATACCATGTTTAATATCAGCCCTATACTTTAAATAAAAGCCTGCACCTTTGAGATTCTACAGTCTCAAATGTCAAAAGCAAAGCCTCTAGAATATCAGTAAAAGAGCTCCTGAATGATGGCTAGTGTGTTCCAAAGAGGAAAAACACACGTTATGCTGTCAGTTTTTATAAATCCAGTAGTTTGTCTAATCTTCAGGCCTGGATTAAGCCGTCTGTTATAGTGGAGACCTCATAGGACCTTTGATGGTTAGCAATTGTTTGACTGGAAAGTGGAGTGTTTCGGTGAACTAGAGTGGACGTCAGTGGATCGAGAGAAACATATTACCATCACAGAGCGATTCCCAGGCACATCTCTCTGTTTTATTGTCTTTTTATTGCTTTGGATAGACGACAGAGAGCAAAAGCCCTATTTGTGATGTGCATGTGCACAAAGATACAATGTTGATTCAATTATGCTGGCCAATCAATCATTTTACAGGAGCAAAACAAAGAAAGAAAAGTTGCAGTCTGGCCTGACATTTTTTTCCCAGAACTAACCTCTTTTGTTTGATGACTGACTGTGTAATTGAAAAAATTGTTTTGCTGTCAGAAGACTTATTTAGAGATAAGGCCTTTATCAAATCTAGTTCTTGTCTTTGGACTTGTTATGCTGCTGGCACCGCGTGTGTTCAATTTCTCTTCACTTAAAGAGCACTTAGCTCTCTTTATGTGTTGTAAAGTGACTCCTGCTCACCACAAGTCTCCCGCCATGGAGTTTAAATCCAGACATCAGGGTTATATAAAAAATACAAACATATAAAGACATGTTTAGAAATGAGTGAGTTACAGAGCAAATCAGTGTATGAAGGGCCTGCCTGTGGAAAGTGTCCGTCAGTGTTCGGATTTATGAAGCCATCATAGTACTCGTGTATGAGTGCTGCCCCAAAATAGCCACTGGCAAAGTGATGCCACATTGCCTGCCAAGTTTACATGTGTAATTGTGGATTCCCTAAGAGAAAATGTCACAGGGTGAGTGAGTGTGAGTACAACAATTATTAAACCTGTCATTTGGCCATATGCACGAGGCCGCAGGTAATCAAAGCCATATGCTGATATTCAGACCAGCAGCATGATTGCAATTGTATTGCTTTTATACAAAACACAATAAATGAATACAATATTGCTAATTACAATTTTTTTTTCCAAAAGCACCCAAAACAAAATTATCGTCTGGCATCGTCTCGAGCAATAGACACTTTTTTTTTTTTTTTTTTATGTTTTTGAACTAATTATTTGAGTGAATGATTCAATTACTCATAAAAGCACTAAAGCTGCATCTAAAATTGCATACTTCCTAAGTAGATACTTCTTTTGATTAAGTATTTTTGTGACCGTTAAAAAGTATGTTCTATATAGTATGAATGTGTGTAGTATGAATGTAATCTGGGTGTACATTAATCATGGCCTCATGGAATAGTCAAGGGTCCATTGGATGTGCACTATAAAATCTTGCCAAAAGTAGTAAGTCATCTGTGTTTTGCCTACTAATGTATATAGTAGGGAAGTATGCATATTTGTTTTTGAAAAAAAAAAAAGTCAAGTAAATGATTCAATGACTCATGACAGTGGATTGTATTGTTTCTGATTGAAGCGGTGTTTTGAACGAATCGGTTGAATAAATGATTCAATGACTCACTCATAAAGACAATTACTTGTCACCATCTACTGGATGTAAGATGTGGTGTAAGAGGAACTTAGAGTGAAGCATTCACGACTGATATATTACAGACACAGAGATGGTTGAACTAACAGCAGCCCAGGAAAGAAAAACAATAGGGAGGCACTGAGAGCAAAGTGAATTGAGGTTTTGTGTTACAGATGGTAATTTGTAAATCATAAGCCCCATTCAGAGGTCACTTTTAAAACACTGTGACTCGAGGCGGATGGAAACTTTTGTCTGTATTTTTTCATTGTGATATGATGCGCTAATATGTGTTACTGTCAGTTTAGTTGTAAATATTGTCTGCCTGAAAACATTTGGCAAGCGGACATAGGCATCTAATATGATTTCTGTGTATTTATCATTGTGTAGTCTAGAATACATCACAAAACGTGCCCAGAGACCAATATTTTGAGTTTGAGTCTAGACGGTTTGTTTATTGACAACAGTAGGTTTATTCAAAGTGGAGTTGTTGCTGTTACCTTTAACATTTTTTAAGTGCTTTCTTTTGATTCCATGCCACACACACACACACACACACAAATGAAGAACACTTCATCAACAGTGTATCAGAGAATATGAACGGCTGAAGCGTGTGAGGACGTTGCTTTCTTTCTCTTGCTGTCCCTCTCAGCCAAACCGCATTCCAGCTGCAGCTGCCATCCCTTCCATCTGCTCTACTGACGCGGTTCCACTTCACTGTACTGAGGAATTTATTTAACTTTCGGTTTAGAAATATTAGACAGAGAAACATGGGCCCTGAGGTTTCGCCCCCTCCTTTCTGTGTCTTTTATGTTTGATCTTGTCATTATGTGCTGTGTGGTTCGGGCTCCTGATTTGTAATATATTTCTGCTGTCATAACCACTCGTGGCATGGCACTTCTGACCTGCACGACTGATCCGGTTCAGACATGAAAGTCAGTTATATTCTAAACAAAACACAGAAGTATAGCAGTGAATAGCCTACACTTGACTTAAGAAAAGAGAAGTTTAGACAGAAAGAGTCAAGACAGATTGATTCTCTTTGTCCTGTTTCATATCAAACAGAAGAACAGATTATAAAGTCTGGAGAACAGAATATTAACTTACATTATTAAGTCAAAATGAGAGTAATTATCTAGTAGTGTAAAAACGTGCAAGGGGAAGTCGTGGCCTGATGGTTAGAGAGTCGGACTCGTAACCCAAAAGTTGCGGTTGGGGGGACTGAATGTACAGCACTCTCTCCCACCTTCAATATACCACGACTGAGGTGCCCTTGAGCAAGGTGAAGGAGTAGGCCTATGGGTGGAATTTTCACATTATATAACATGATTTTATTATCTTAATTTTAAATTTATGCTTAAAATATTATGACATTAATTGTATTTAGTTATTAGTTATTTTTAAACATGGCACAAAAATGCTGCCCTATAGGCTACTGAATGCAAACACAATTTTGGCACATCAGCCCAAAAAACAAACAAACA
>NW_015552606.1:483226-484467 GCF_001515605.1 Sinocyclocheilus anshuiensis | reverse complement strand
CTCCATGTCCTGCAGAGCGCGCTTTAGCTTCCACTCTCCGCATAAACTATTGCATTTGCGCCTAACAGTGCTCATTTATCTAGGTTAAATGTTTAAATTAATACTGTGAAATGCATGAAGTGTTTTATGTCTGTTTATTTTAGGCAAGTCGTGTTGGTTTGAGAAGGCTAAATTGATCAAACATAATGCTCAACTCACTGTCTGCCGCTGCCACTTGGTCGTTCCTTTAAAATACAAAAACTTGCAAACATAAAACATAAAATGTTCCAAACATATTTCTAAATTAACGTAATAAAGAAACAAAAAGAAATATTTGCCATTAACCATTAAAAACCAAAACTGAACTATTTTAATAGCTGTGTAATTGGGAACAGAGAGAGAGAAAAGTCAAGGTATCCAGTCGGATTCGGGCCGAGAATTCTCATAAAGCTGTTGGACAAGAGCCGGGCCCATGCAGGGCTCTATTCGTTCCCTCGTTGCCCCCAGCTCGGCTGGCCCCCAAACTGCCCGGGCCCATATGCACCTGCATACCCTGCATAGACGCTACACCACTGATCTTATTTGTTCTTATCTGTTCATAAAAGTTTTATGTTTAATATAAGCGACTTTGTCATTGTAGCATTGTTGATGTTGTGTGTGTGTGTGTGTGTGTGTGCGTTTTTCATTAAGAGTAATATTGAATCAACCTTAAGAATTAATTTTGTTTCAATAGGAAAGACCTAACGTTAAAGATCAAGCTCAGCGCTACAGATGTGAGAATGCGAGATTTGTTGCTGCTGAGGTAGACGCTCTCGCTCTTTCTCTGCTGTCTGTAGAAATTGTTGTTAATTCTTAATTTGAGAACGGCAGGGACATGTTACAGGTTATAATATAATCCAAAAATCATGGCAACAAATGATTTTTTAAGTCAGTTTAATACATTTAATCAGTTGAAACGACTTTCACAGTCAATTTGATTCAACTTAACTCATATTTAACCGTTGCTTCTTGTCATTGTAGGCTTAGGCTACTTTTTAAAATGAATTTTAATGAATATACTAATTAATAAAATGAATATTATTTATTTTGTATAACATATTGTTCATTCATTTATTTTTAACACCGGACCCCCAGCACCCCCATTTTTTCGTGGGCTAAACTCCAGGGGGTGCTGCAGCACCCTCAGCACCCCTACTTCCCGCGGTAATGTCTATACATGTAAGAATGTAATATTAATGACCGTCATTCGAAGTGTATCCGCA
>NW_015552606.1:472574-483027 GCF_001515605.1 Sinocyclocheilus anshuiensis | reverse complement strand
TGGGATAAATGCAGAGCACTAATTCAGAGTATGGGTCACCATACTTGGCCACATGTCACTTCACTTCACTAAAATAGCTTTCCCAAACGTTTGTCTCAATTACAACCACAACCCTATCTCTAAGCCAAAAACAAACAACAGCAAAAAACAAACAAACAAAATTCCTTTAACTATTTATTCTGGATAACATTAAAAAAAGTTCCTTTAACTATGTATACTGGATAACATCTTTATTATCATTGTTGTTGTTGTTTATTATTATTATTATTATTGTAGATATAATACGCGGAGCGTGTGTAAGGCTGGCCATGGGGACTTGGGGCAAAATTGCCACTAAATTGGACAAAAATGCCCCTGCACAACCAAATTAAATCTATTACGTATGTTGCTGACAAAGTGAATATGAATAGACAGTGTCGATTGCAGCATTAAATTAAGATCTGCTCATGTTGCACCGTATTTCATTTTAGGCGTTTTTACAGTGTTGCGCATTTGAACCAATCACACACATATCTGGTGAGTTTAGGAATACAATGGCCAATCAAAAGCGTTCAGATGAGTCATCGTTCAAACTCACCAGTTTTGTTGAGTGCGCGCGCGTTCGCTGACTGAATTCCGGACTCTTGCGAAATCTCATTCCAAATTCTCATAAACAACAAAGCGCAGATGTACGTACAATGTAAGTATGAGATTAATTTAACAGTGTATACAGCTTCAGTGATTATAAGGATAGTTTTGTTTTTTCGAGAGTGCTTAAACTCACGATAGATCAATGTTAGCAATAATGTCACTTACTATATATAATTTATTCGCTGTTTGAATAACCGTGGAAAGGAACCGTTATATAATTATCAATTTTTTAATGTTTTTATTAAATTGTAATCACGTTAAATACACATTCAGTCCCATTAAACATTTTTTTTAGCCTACATGACACCCATGTCTGATTCAGACGGGTTTATGATGTTTGATACATTTGGCTGCTTTTAGCCTTACCCTGGAGTTGGTTCGCCTGCGCCTGTGCCTCCGCCTGTGTTTTTTTATTATAATTCACTTAATTTAAAAAAGCAGGAAACTAATTAATGCCTCATCTTGCTATTTTTCTATTCTTGTTATTTTCCAACCATTAGCACTCAAATCTACAATTGAAATATTAAACAAAATATTGCTTTTGTTTTCTATTTTACAGTTTGTATCTCCCATGTAAATAAAATGTAGAAGATATGAAACATTTCCTTTGATACCTTGACCTGAGGTCACTTGAGCTGATTATTTGCAAGGGTTAGGGTTTCTACATTTTCTTTTTTTCCCCCTCAGAAATTGGGCTCATTTATATCCCCCAGGATACAATGAATGAATGAATGAATCAATCAATATATAAATAAATTCTAAAAAGAACTTATTATTATTATTATTGTTTTAACAAAGTCTGTTCTCAAAACGTAGGCTCAGTCATACTTTTCTCCTTTTTTAGGCCACAACACATTCAGTGCGAGTGGAAATTCCAGCAATGTCTCTGATTAATCCCTTTTCCGTAAAGCATTTCTGTTATATGTCTTCACTGAGCGCTACACAAAGCATCATATTGCGCAGTTGTGTTTTAATAACACGCCTTTGAAACCACTGATTTTCTCTTTTAACATTTCTGGTGGTTACTTGGAGGTTCACAGTATGAATTAAAGACAGGAAATGTTTTGAGCACCTTAGGTTAGCGCGCTGAAGTACAGCTACTGAAACACTCTTGCCTCCGTGCTGCTCTGAAGAGTGAAGTCTTAGCCAGAATAAAGGAGGGAGTGAGATTCCTTGAAACATCTGTGAATCTGGAAGAATAATAAGAGCTACCGGAAAACAATGCCAACTACCACCTTCTGCTCTGAAATGAAAACAAAAATGATCTAAAGGAAATAATCCATTAGGAAACATACTGTAATGCAATGGTTCAAACTTATTATCTGTGACTCAGACTATTGTAGTTTTTGCGGCATTTATGCACATAAAAGATACTAAAGAAAATCTTAACATATTAAATGTCTAAGGTCAATCAAGCTCTGGTTAAAGAAAAATGTCTCTTCTGGCTTTGAAAAATTACCCCGTTTTTGGAAATCCTATTAATTTTCTAGTGTTTTTTTAAAAAGAAGTCTCTAATGCTTTTATGCTTAATCGGAAGTACAGTAAAAACTGTAATATTGTAAAATATTATGACTATTTAAAATAACCTTTTTCTATTGTAATATATTTTAAAATGTAATTTATTCCTGTGATGGCAAAGATGAATTTTCAGCATCATTACTCCAGTCTTCAGTGTCACATGATCCTTCAGAAATCATTCTAATATGCTTACATGCTGTTCAAGAATTATGTATTAGTGTTATCAATGTTGAAAACAGTTGTGCTGCTTAATATTTTTGTGGAAACCGTGATACTGTGACTTTTAATGCACCCTTGTTGAATAGAAGTATTTATTTCTTAAAAAAAAAAGCCTACTGCCTTTTAAATGGTAGTGTATATTAGTGTATATGGTGACCCATACTTGGAATTAGTGCTCTGCATTTAACCTATCCAAAGTGCACACACACAGCAGTGAACACGCACACACCGTGAACACACACCCGGAGCAGTGGGCAGCCATTTTTTTTGCTGCGGCGCCCGGGGAGCAGTTGGGGATTCGGTGCCTTGCTCAAGGGCACCTCAGTCATGGTATTGAAGGTGGGAGAGAGCGCTGTACATTCACTCCCCCCACCTACAATCCCTGCCGGTACGAGACTCGAACCCGCAACCTTTGGGTTACGAGTCTGACTCTCTAACCATTAGGCCACAACTTATGAAGAGGAGTTATATATTCTGACATAACTGGTTTATATTTAATAACAATACATTGATTTGTTCATTAATTATAGATTAAATACATGCAATTAGAGCTTGTGTAGGTTCAATAATTTCTCTGTATTTATTGATATTATTTATTGATCATTTTCATTGTTGTGCATAATGGACAAAATATGTAATAAATGTAATGTCACATAAAATGTAAACATCAGTATAGGGTTGGAATAGTATCTGACCCAGTGGCTTCTGGACTCTGTATTCAGCATATGTCTCCATACAGGCAATTGATAATTAATGAACCAACAGACTATCGAGGCAAGGTAACTAATTATTCCAATATGGGACAAGGGTCAAATTTCTTCATCTGACTGAAGCACTTTTTCCCTGTTCTGATGATTTTTGGAATTTCTTTGTTCTCAGGTTGTGTGTGTGTGTGTGTGTGTGTGTGTGTGTGGTTTTTGACAGCAACTTGGACCCAGTGTCTGATGAGAAGGGTGGAGAGACGTCTGGAGTGTGTCACACGGCTGGCCGGCCCAGCATCCCAACCTGTTCAGCTAGATAATGGGTGAGATCCACAAAACCTGCTCAAACATTTCAGCAAATGGCCTCGATGGAAAGTTCTGCTCAGAGCGCTGGTCTTTGCCAGCCTGCTTAGAGAGAAAAGGGAAGAGAGACGAGATGATAGTAGGACAGAGAGAGACAAGGGGACTTGGTTTGTGCTAGTGCCCTTTATGATGGCGGTCTGATTCAATTTGTTCAATCCACCAACATCCCATTATATTTATAAAACTCTATAATAGCACGACAATACTACTGCAAAGTTTTACATCCTTGTTTATGTGTATTAAAGGGGTCCTATTATGCTTTTTCACTTTTTGAACTTTATGAATACTTAGGACCATGTGATATTTCAGTTTTTCTTTTTTAATAAATCTGCAAAAATGTCAACGATTCTGTGTTTTTCTGTCAATATGGGGTGCTGTGTGTACATTAATGAGGAAAAAAAAATAACAAATGATTTTAGCAAATGGCTGCAATATAAGAAAGAGTGAAAAATTTAAGGGGGTCTGAATACTTTCCGTACCCACTGTATGTGAAAAATAATGTGTTTTTCGAACAACCTAGTATGAGAGCCTGTTCTAGTACACCCCCAAAACAAAATCAAGACTTTGTCAAAGAGCATAATAGGACCCCTTTAAACACTAAAAATGAAGCCCAAAGCTCTTTCTGTCCCTCATGCCTCACCCGCATTCTGTATATGTGTTTGTGAGAGTGTATATGGATAGATGCTTTAGTTTGCAGCCTGAAAAGCAAGGTTGTCAGGGTTCATGGATCAGCGCAAGAATAGCTAAGTACTGTAAATGAAATGCACATTAATGCTTCACTTTGGTGTCTTAGATGAATACAGCAGGGGCCTTAACTGACGATTTGTTTAGCTAAATGAAGAGCGCGGCTTCATGTCTCTTTGTGCTGTACACAGTAAATACCACAGCAAGCACCATGTGTCCATTCCCAGCATTTGTTCAGGATTAAGGAAAGACAAGATCACAGATTTCCTTTCTCATCATCCATTTGCAGCTCTGTTTGTGCGGTGCGGTGTTTTTGTATTTACTGGGCTGAAACCAGCGTGAAGGCAAACAAGGTCTCTGCCTCTGGCAAAGTTAACAAGACCGCTTTCAAAAAGATGCAGAGGCTAAAAAAGAAAAGAGAAGCTTGTCATCTGAACTCAGGTCAAACCACAGAGACAAATGAGTGAAATTTCATTTGTGTGCCTCAATGCAGTGTGAATTATTCATCTTAAGTTGGCCCTAAAACATTTCTGTTAGGAATTTATTCATTTTAAACTCATGTTTATTCATAAAGATACTGAAGTTAAAACTCAAATGGATCCCCTATGTTTAAATGTTACCAGTTATATCTCTGATAAGGTTTTATATGAAGAAAGATTTCAGAGGATTGTGCAGAAAGCAAACGCTAATGATGAAATGCCAAGCAACATCTTATCACCAAAAAAAACATTTTAATGGATCCCCTATGTTTAAATGTTACCAGTTATATCTCTGATAAGGTTTTATATGAAGAAAGATTTCAGAGGATTGTGCAGAAAGATGACGCTTTCATTAATGATGAAATGCCAAGCAACATCTTATCACCAAAAAAAACATTTTTATTTAATGTTCCGTTGAAGTAAACAAGGTTCCTGGCGTAAAACTGAACATTAAAAGAAAATCAGAGAATAAATGAGATATCATGCATTCCTTCATTGGATAAACATCCAGTCTCTAAAATTACAAAAAAAAAGAGAATATAACTTAACAATAAAAAATAAGACTATTATTACAAGTTTGTTTTTACAGTTTATAATAATTTGAAATTTTCTAAAGTGTGCACCAAATAACTGTTTGTCTGTCCGATTCCTTCAGATTGATGCTTTCTCTTCTCTTTGTTCTCTGCGAAGGCCAAAAGAGATTCACATGTGATTTGAATGGATTAGAGAGGAAAAAAAAGAAAGGAAAATTAGATTTCAAAAGCGGATCAGATCATACGTTTTTGCAGTTTTGTTAGGAAATGTTCTAAAATGTGCTACACTACTCTGCTGAGTAGGAAAACAGGGACATAGTACCTATGAATTATATTCTCAGTGGGTGTTTGTGAGTATTAATACTGAAAAAAAGGGAGGAGAGCGTAGTCAGATAAGTGCATGCAACTTTTTGAACAAGTCTCTTTGGCCTTTCTCACCACAAGCAGGTGGAGACTTTTCTCAAAAAAAAAAAAAAAAGTTAACCAACATAAGATAGTGTTACCTCACTCACTCCAAAAGTGGCTTTTAATTCTTAATTTTAAAAATGCATACTTGGCGTCCATAACTCTAATGTAAATAACATTTGCTTCGAACATAATTTCTTTCCATTTAGTCAGTACAAGACTAACACAGCTTGGTTTAACCAAAGGCAAAACACTAACTAAAAGAGCTAAAACCTCAGGACAAACAAAAGGAGATTGCAAAAAAAGTTTGAACGTTCACTGAATCAGAGATGTGGTAATACTGCTATGGTTTGTGTTTTTTTTTAAACATGGAAGTGTCTCTCGTACTTCTTGTAAACAGCAATTTGAGAGTAATTCTAACCAGCTGAGAGAGAAAAGGGGGTAAAACACAACTGGCCAAATCATTTACTGCTTCCACTGAAGTACCTTGTTCTGAGCAGAAACGTGAGAAGGCAACACATTCGGTTTAGCACTGATAATGGATTCATAAATATCCCTTTGGGTCACAGTCCTTGTCTCAAACAGATACGGACTAAACCTTGAAGTCTGTCTCTCTCTTTCTCATTGTTTGTCTGAGAAATGTGCATTTACTAACCCAGCTCACAAAAATATGTTCTAAGAACGTTTTGCTAACATTCCCATTAAGGTTATTTCTGCATGTTCTTTGAACATTAAAAACATCCAGTTATAGAAATGTAATTTTTTTTTTGGTTGAGGGAAAACGGAATTTTATAATTTTGCAAAAATGATGGGACTGTTATCAGAACATTTTGCAGCATTTGAACATTTGGACATCCAACTAAAACTTTTCAGAAATAAAACATTCCATAAATGATGTATAAATAACAATGTTCCATGAACGATGTATAAATAAAATTTTTGTGCTACTGTTTTGAGTACATTATTAAAGACCAGATAACTAAGCAAAGATGCTATTAACATTACTGGAAGGACATTTGTTCATAACTTTGAACCTTGCCAAACTTCGGAGAACTTTGCTTGTTAGCTGGGAAGGAAGGGCTGGAGTTGTAGTGTGTAGGCTGACTGAACTTATCTCTCAGCTCAGGACTATTGTTGGCAGGTGACAGTTGAAGTTTTCCATTTTAGAGACAAAATAATGTCGTAGTCACAGCCAGATTGAGATTTTAAGACAAAACATGCAGAAATGGCCTTAGGTTCATGAGCATGTCTTTGTGACTTGTGCTGATTTAATTTTAAGGTCATCAGCTCCTGTAGGCTACACACTCCTGTCGTTTCAAGCGTTTTATTTCGTTCAGAGAGGACATGAACTGTACATTCTCACTAATCTCTCCTTTGAGATGCATGAAGGCACTTTGGTGCGATACAATACAAATTTCTGATTTATATCAAAATAAGTTAACATTGCAAAAGTGTCTCGTTCAGAAATACTGTCGTTACTGACAATTCATCAACACTTATCAAAAAAGCTTGTGCGACCCAAAGGAAATGCACAAATCGGTGAACTAAACAAATGCTGCATTTCAGGGCACTTCATCGTACTCATAATAACAATAAAAACAAACGAACCAAAAACTGCATTCTTTACCAGTACCACAAAGTAATAAACAATATTCAAAACAACTGAATTCCAAAAGTAGAAGAGCGGGATCTTCTGCGTATGTTTGTGTGCATTAATATTTGTGCAGGATAGGCACTTTAACAGTCTTGATTTCAGCTATGTGTGAGGATTTCTGGATGATGCAGCTGGTGGTGGCGGCGGTGGCCGTGTCCTTGGGCTGAGCCAGGTTAGTGAGGGCCATGGCCGCGTTGATCTCCCTCCAGTATGTCTCGTCTTTCCTCTGTCCCTTCTCCTCCTGCATGCTTCTTCTGTTAACATACAAAAGGCCTGTTATTGAAAGATGCTCGCTAGCTGTATTCGATGTCATTCATTTAAAGCTTAAACCAAACGTTTAGACACACTGGTCTGGCAAATTGTTTTTCACATACCAGTTCCAGTCATACGCACCTGTCAGATTTATTTGATCCATGCTCCACAGTCTCTGTAAATACAAGCACAGGACAAACCCAGTGTCAATAACAAAACACTGTATCTTAATGCTGGCAGATGTGACAGGCAGGAAAAGTCAGAGTAAGACTGTAAGTAAACATTCGGAGGACTTGTTTATGTGTAGAGCTGTGCTACTTGTGTGAATGGAGAGAGATGCTTCAGTAACTGAGTCTTGTTTCCATTTACTCTGTGAATGGTGGAATCTTCCATATCCAGATGCTTGGCACAATGATAATGTGTTATTTGTTAAATGCAGAGGTCAGTAACACACTTGAGGCTAATTACTTAATGATAATCAGCAGTTCCTCTACCACACACGCACACTCACACTCATTTGCACAAGGGTGTAAGTACTGACAAATTAAACATTTTTGTATATAACCAAAAACACATCTAAGTGATTTATTTTTAAATTATACAATTAAATTATATGTACATAATTGTCTTTTATATTGTCATTGACCCAAATATTAAATGGTAAATATTAAAAGTAAATATTAAATATTTAACTATTTAGTTGACTTATATATTTAGTTGACATATTGGCATGTTTTCCATAGACCCTCCAAAGGTGCGCCACCTATGTGTGGATGTCTCTACAACAGAATAAAAAAAAGATAATTGCGACTTTTATTTCACAATTCTGACTTCATTTCTTCCAATTCCAATTTATATCTCGCAATTTCTTTCTTTCTCAGAATTGTAGGTTTATAACACACAATTCTGACTATTTCTTGCCATTTTGAGTTAACGTCTTGCAATATTGTTTTCAGAATTCTCACATCTTACAATTCTGACTTTCTCAAATTTGTGTGTTTATAACACACAAATCTGTCTGTCTTGCAATCTCAGGTTAATATCTCGCAATTTTGAGTTAACATCTTGCAATTTTCAGTGGCGGCTCGGCAGGGGAGGCACAGCTTCCCCATAATTTTGAGGTGAAAATGGGAGGATGACGATTTAATGTTAATAAAATTCACAATTCATTTTAGTTCGTCTCAGAATGTGTATTTTTTGTTTGTAATTTCACAGTTGTAATACCATAACGTGAAAGCGCTGCTTTTCCTATCGCGAATGTGCCGAATCTGCTGACGTAATTACAACCGCTAATGATAGAGAAGGGTAGGGGGAGGCCGGGGGAGAGCTGAGCTCTCGTGCCTCCGTTGGTAAAAAAAATTAGCCAATCACCATCGAGTGTTCACTTTCAGCGCTGAGGAGTGTTGAGAAAAGAAACCTCGTAGGGGAGGCTAGCCTCCCTTCTGGTATATCATCTATATTATCTTGTATGTGTGTCGTTTTCTTTACGTTTTCTGACTAAAAGCAACCAAAAAGCCATTTTAAAGTGGTTAAGCAAATAATAATAATAATAATAATAATAATTGGCAGGGATCCCAGACCAATACAATTAGTGTGCCTCCTTTATTTTAAAACCCACAAGCCGCCACTGGCAATTTTTCTTTTTTAAATCTCAGAATTCCGGGTTTATGTCTAAGGGGCAGCTAATTTTGTGACAAAAGGAACTGTCTGTATCACAAATGCATATTTAGTTCAAAAAATGTTTTGGTACATTCCATTTCATATTCATATTAGTGCACAAAAAATAACTTATTACATTCACAAAAGGAATATTTCATTCACTAAATACATTTCATCAACCAGACCAACCCTTTCATCTACTAAATTAGGCACATCATCAGGCTGATGCACCCAAGTGATTTCAGCATTCAATATTAAATCGATTGTAAATCATGAGGCTGCTAGTCTTAAATTGCAAGTACAAACTGCCCCAAATTATAAGCAAGTCTTGTTTTTCCTCTTAATGTGCATGCATAACCCTGCAATCTTTTAAAAAGATTGTGAAGAGGTGTATATGATATTATGCTGATCTCTTACTGAACATGACAGTTATGGTTTAACAGGCCTCACACTTTCATCTAGGATGACTTTTACAGGCACTGAATCATTCTCTAAATCCAGATCCAGGGTAGGGTTTGTTCGGTGAGTTAAACCCCATGCCTTTATTCCGGATGTCTCGGTTCTCTCCCCTGAGGCAGCGCTTCGCATGCATTCACCTCATCCCATCCCAAACCTTGTGCTTGCACACCCCTTGGATCCGGAACGGACACTAGAGCTCTGCCCGAACACCTGCAGGGCCAAACAGCACCTAATCATTCCCAACGCTCCGGTGTTAAACTTGGTTTTCCTTAAAAAACGTTCACATGTGCGCTGAATGGCAACTGGGTGTTGAGGAAAGGCCAGCAGACCATTACTGCCTGAGGCTGATTGGGACACATCCTGTTGTGCTCAGCAATAGTTTTACACGGCTGAGAATGAGTGTGTTAGTCAGAATAACAGTGAGCTCTCCCCTCGAAACTTACAGATGTGTTTGGGATTCAGTTAACCAAACCGGAGTGTGTGACTGTGAAACAAGTAGTTCATGTGAAGATGGAACAACTAGAGATTCTCCGCTCGGAAATCTCGCCTTAATTTGTCCAGTCTGAGTTTGATTTCTATCAGTATCTTTCTGAAAGATCCCACGATGTTCCTGTCACAATATGTAATGTCTTTTATTTTCTTTGACTGTATATCTGTGTCAGGTTCACTGTGCTGATGTATCACTTTTCTCTTTCTGTATCTCTCTGTATTTACAGGATTTGGTTGTGGTAGTTGTCTGTTCTCTATTGTAGATAAGCTCTTGCTCTCAGAGGGCTTTGTGATTTGCACTTGATACAAACAACACATCTAGATCTGTTTTTTGTCAAACGCAGGTATTCAGTCCTTCGCTGCACATGCCATTAAACATTGAAAATATTACACTGCTCTTCCCACACA
>NW_015552606.1:433833-472438 GCF_001515605.1 Sinocyclocheilus anshuiensis | reverse complement strand
CCCCCCCCCCCCCCCCCCCCCCCCCAGTCAAGAAACATCCCAGCATGTAGAACAAAGAGAAGCAGTTATAGTTCAACAAGATAACCTGCTAAAATGAGAACATCAGAAAATAACAGATGATGAATTTGTCCCATTTATAATGCAACAACCGGAGAATTTAGAGAAGTCTGCACTGATTTCTCAAACCCATGACCATAATCTCTGCCTGCTTTTACTGGTTTATAAAATATCAGTCACATCTTTCACAGCGTTTCAAATAAAGGGTAGGAAAATTGGTTCTGCCCAAAGCAGACAGACATCATCAGTTCTTGGTGTCTGATTTTTACTCTGGGCGTCCAATGTGTGCTTGAGAAAAATGAACATTGTTCTTTAATAATGTCACTGAAGGCCTGTGAATGATGTTAAAATGAAGCTGGCACATGTGTCGTCTCTGCTCTGCCAGCTCTACCCTCACTAGCTGTCCAGGATGGCAGCCTCCTCCTCCCCAGTTCAACATCCACTCTCATCTCTCATCTCGCTCTCTTTCTGTCTCTTCTGGTCACTTTCTAGATAAACGGTCTGAGTTTGTCTTTTGGTTTGCTTCCATTTTTCTGACTGTTTCCTGTGATAATTTCTGTTCTGTTTCTCTCTTTAACTCGTCTCTGACTTTCACAGTTTTTTTAAACCTAATGCCATGGTTCTTGTTTTCCCATTGCCTTCCCAGTTCATAATTTTGGTTGAGGTTTCATTCACTGTAATGGCCGTCTTTAAACAGCAGCCCTATTACTGACTCCGTTCTTCCATTCTCTCCATTCCATTCACGTTTATCAGTAATCGCTGCACTATAAATATCCATGATATCCTCTGTTTCGGGGTCAGGGTGGTTGGAAGAGGCATGAGGCCCAACAGAGGAATGAAGAATGGTAGTGATTCTTCGCACATGACATTTTCTTGTATTATTTTAAAACTCTCCGTGGTGAAAAACACATCAGTCTGGACACTGTTGGACTTCCTTTCCTCAGCCTTTGAATCACAGCACATTAATCTGTGATGGATCAAACTGCGCTAAGGGTGCTGACATTTTCTGGGCTGTGGATTTGACTGGCGAGCTGAAAGAACAACCAAACAGTGGCAATACTGTATTGGGGTAAACAGGGGAAGCAAGAGAGAGACCAACAGAAAATCATATTTCAGCCTCATGGACACATGGCCACTCATAAACAATAAAGCTCATCTTAGAAAGATTTTATTTCATATTTTTAGGATTTCTGTGTACCTGCACAGCAGATGACAAACAATGACAGTCCGATCATGGCCAAGATAAAGCAGCTGCCACTAATGACACTTACGGCCTCAGCATCTGTGTGTGAAATGTGTTAAATCTTCACACAAATCATCACAACACACTCTCTACCAGCCAAATAACAGAACAGTCTGTACCAGAGTCACAAATTAATTATGGGCATGGGACAAAAATGCAAAAGTGACACAAATGCCCCAGATGTTTTAAATGGGGCGTAAAATTGCTCCTGTAGTAAAATAATCTTTTGTTTTATTGTGTTATGTAACAAACATTATTTTTAATACTATGCTATTTTAGGCTGTAGCGATGGATTATAGGTTTAGTGCTTTCACAGACACTGATTATTTTCGTATTCACTGTCTTAAACATAACATTGTTGCATGTGCAGCTATTTTTAGGCATTTTTTTCATTAAAATATACAGAATATAAAGAAAATCACATCACTACTCTGACAGTAGACAGTACAGAGCCACATTTCCTCTATCACAGGAACATGACAGTTATTTATTGTGTAATGATATGTATTGTTATTGATTGTTTTACAGATATTTTTATATTTCATAGTAAATTGATTTCATAACAGGTGTAATTGTTCACATTGATAATTTATTCATTTTAGTATTTAACATAAATGGATGACATGCTGTGTGATTTTGAATAGTTAGCAGTAATTACAGGGGGCAAATATTAAAACTCTTAAAGAGATATGAAAATTCTGTTGTTATTATTCATTCACCCCTATGTCGTTCCAAAACCTGTACGACTTCCTTTATTCGGTTGCACTTTATTTTACAGGAGTGTGCTTATGTGTACTTACAATGTACATACCTAAGAACGTAATGGTGGTATAAGGAAACTACATGGGTTAAGGTTAGGTTTAGGTGTTAGTACCTAGTTACTATTACTCAGCTATTGTAATCACTATAATAAGTACATAATATGTACATGTGGAACAGGACTGTCAAATTCTGTGGAGCATAAAAGAAAATATTTTGAGAAATCTCTCAGATGATTTCTGTCCATACAATTGAAGTCAATGGTAATCAAATCATATTACAATTTTGAAATGTTGGGCTACCACCATTCTTGAAATAATCTATTTTTGTGCTCCGCAGAAGAAAAAGTCATACAGCTTTGGAACACCATGAGTGTGAGTAAATGAAGACAGAATTTTTGGGCGAACAAGAAAGTAAATTTTTGACATTGGTCTGTTCATGATCAAGGAAACACTCTGGGGGGGACGTAGTGTTAACATGTATATTTTCTCAGAGGAATCCAGTCTTGACCATTTACAAGACTTCCATTGGCTTCCTGTTCTGGACGCGGACGAGTGGATTTGCTATTTGCTAATGGCTGGACAAATTATTCTGATCTCTTACCCTATCAGTACCTATAAATGTCCCACAAACAGACTTCAAGCACGCTATCTAGAGGACATAGCACGCCACTAGACAGTATTACAAGACAGTATCTGCACTCTGATGTATGTCAGGAAGAGAGACAGAAGGACAAAGAGAGGGAGAGGGAGAGAGAGAGAGAGAGAGAGGCTCATGCTGAAAGCATTTGCCTAAAGTGCTATCAGACATAGATAAAGCTTCATCTAGAACGCATCCCAAACCTTTTTCAGCTCCAGTAAAATTCAGTTTTGCTTCAGCTTTAGTGCCATTCCAAAATGGAAAAAACAATTAAAAGCAAGAAACTTCGGAATCATTGCAAATGATTTTGCAGAATGGAAAAGCTTGTTTTGATCTCACATTACAAGTTTGTATGTTTCTTTGCAAGTTAATTCTGCCCAGAGATGAAAACAGAATTGCATTCGACTGCAACCTCAAGGAAAAAACAGTGATTGAATATAATGTAACAATGTTTGAAAGTGTTTTCTGAACTAAATAATGATTGCAGACTTGATTCAAAAATACATAGTGAATTTAATTGCTATGATCCTTCTAAGATTTGCTCACACGCACATTCTTTCTTTTTACCATACGCTCTTTGATTTCTGTTTTCATTTGCTAATCCATTCTTGTGAAACTGCCTCTTTTTATTTTCCCCCTTGCCACAAAACTTTACTTTCCAAGTTAGACAAATATGCACAGGCCCTGCTGTGCTATTTCTGATGCTCCGATTGTCAGAGTCTCTCAGTTTAACGCCATTAGGTTCTCCACACTCATCTAATAGCCTCCCATTCATTCACTGTTTCTTTCCTCCTGTCTGCTATCTATTCTCACACGTAAGCAGCCAGAGCAGTGTGTGTCTGTTTACACCTCTCCAACACACAAGTCACCATAATCCACACACACTCACTTTTCAAGTGTGTCTTGGACTATTTGCAATTCATCATGATATATTGCTCTTGAGCTTCAGAACAGTTTATACACAGAACTGTGCTGAGAGACTAAGAATTCAGTTTTTGGAACAAGTTTTGAAATTAATCTTTTTCAAGTTACAAATGGCTCCAAAAACTAAATTATAAAAGATGGATGAAAACTTATCTAACAGAGTCTGGGTACATAGACAATGTTGTATCGTAGAGAGTGTTGTATTGTAATGTTCTTATCATATTATAGTCCTCCACGTCCGCTGCACTCTCAAAACTCTGGCAAAGTCCTCCACGTCCACTGCTTTCTCAAAACTCTGGCAATTTGATAATACCTAGAATATCAAAATCAACTGCGGGCGGTAGATCCTTTTCCTATTTAGCGCCCAAACTGTGGAATAATCTACATAACATTGTTCGGGAGGCAGACACACTCTGTCAGTTTAAATCTAGATTAAAAACCCATCTCTTCAACCTGGCTTACACATAACACACTTACACATTTCTATTACTCAAATCCATTAAAGGATTGTTGGGCTGCATTAATTAGGTCAACCAGAACCGGGAACACTTCCAATAACATATGATGTACTTGTTACATCGTAAGAAGAATGGCATCTACGCTAATATTAGTCTGTTTCTTTCTTATTCCAAGGTCACCGTAGCCACCAGATCCAGCCCAGATGGTGGATCAGCACCTAAAGACGACCTCTACAGCCCTGAATTTCAGCGGAGACCAGGACAATTAGATGAGCCCCAGAGACAGATCCCCAGTGAAGACCTTGTCTCCTAGACGGCCATCGGGACAAGACCACGGAACCAGATGAGCCCTATGCACAATCTAACTTTGCTGCAGCATGGATCAACTGGATCTGCTGGTTCGTCTGGCCGGAGGAGAACTGGCCACCTGACTGAGCCTGGTTTCTCTCAAGGCTTTTTCTCCAGTCTGTCACCGATGGGAGTTTTGGTTCCTTGCCGCTGTCGATGACATCACTGAATTCAATAATGAACTGCCTTTAACTGAAAATTGAGTGTTTACTATTGTCTTTTTGCATTGACACACTATTTTCCTATTTTGATACTGTAAAGTTGCTTTGACACAATCTGTATTATTAAAAGCGCTATATAAACAAAGGTGACTTGACTTGACTTGTAATAAATTATTCATTCTACTAAGAAAATGCTTGGTCTCCAAGATCCTATTATAAAGCTATTGAGAATACTAAGAATTTCTAATAAAAAAACTAATTAAAAATAAAACAATTTTATAATGATTATTTATTATAATTATGTATTACACTGTAAACATTTATTTTATAATACATTTATAAAAGCCATGAAAATACTATTTAATGCTATTGTTACTAAAAGTTAGTATTATGAGTACAATGCAATGAGTGCAATCACAAGTAGACGCTTGTCTAGGTCTCTGCATTTGTTCGTATCTCTCATTATAACAAGAGGAGTTGCATATTTTCTCATCTCAGTTTTTATGTGGCTTTAATTGTGCATTATTCACTATTTTAACTCTCTTTCACAGTACTTCAACTTTCATCTTCCAATTTCCAGCTCATCTCTCATCTCCCCTTTCTTCCCTGCCTACTCCCTTCCTTCATCTCTCTTTTCTCCACCTTTCACTTCTCTCAACATTCTCTACTCTCTCCCTCTGGTGATGGATGATGAGACTCCATCCTGACAACTGTAACCTAGAGTCTGAAGTAAATCTTAGCCTCAGCCTCCTCTTTCTTAAGGATTGTTCAGTCGTCCCTCCCTGTTTTGTGAGGGATGGAGTGGGAGAATGGAGAAAACTTCTTCAAGAGAAGGAAATCTTGGTGTTTCTGTGAGTGCGTATGGGTAGTTGACATGAAATACTTTTGGGAAGTTGACAAGTCCTGTGATGTGACATATTATAGTCCATGTAAAACTGTTTAAACAGCATTTTGTTATTATATTTATTATATTGTATTATACAGGACCTAAAATATAGAATTTACCTTATAAATTAATTTATATTTCAACCAATGGTTTTAGTGTTGATTAAAAAAGGCCTTGGGCATGTTATACCTCAACTACACATTCACAAGTGTGTATATATGAGAATATTTACTACACTCTAAAATAAAATAAAATAAAATAATAAAAAAATAAAGGTACAAAAGCTGTCACTGGGCCGGTACCCTTTCAAAAGCTATACCTTTGCACATAAAGAGTGCACATTTGTACCTTTTTAAAGGGTACCGCTTCAGTGACAGCTGTTGTACCTTTTTTTCTGAGCGTGTACTAAAACAACATAAAATCTAATGGTGAAGCTTAATATTACAGTTTTGACGATCGAAATGAAATAGAGATGTTTTCATAAACGTTTTCTGCCATTTGAGATGTGCATAGTAGAGCTGGATCAGTCATTGTCCTGTGGCTCTGTGGTCAGTGAGCAGTCAGATACCATAAATCAGGCAGTTCAGCATGTACTCTTTAAATGCCATATCCCTGTCAGGCTGTTTCTCTCCCCTGCACTGTATGTCACTGTCAAACAACACTAAAATATGTTAGCCAAAGCCTGTTGTGCTTTACGAGAAAGAGAGACTTTCAAGTTTTTTAATGGCATCAGACTCTCAATGTTTTTATGTACTGTATGTGGTTGGATGTGTAGTACAACTGTGCAAAAACAGCAATAAAAGTGTGCCGTGTATTTCCAGCTGTACACACAGAGGGCTGTCAATCATCTGATGAACAGCAGGCCCTGCACATTAATAATGCCTGAATTTACGTGCTCCCACTCTGTTGCATGTTTAGGCTTGGATGAATTGCCCACCTGCCTTTGATCGTGGTGAGGCTGGCCTGAAATCTGCTCTAATGTTTTTGAGTTGGAGAGATTGTACTTTTCTTGGACAATGACTTTTAAAGCATTTTCTTTTGGTGGCTTCAGTCCAATGAGTCTGCAGGACTCCTATGAGTGACTGGCACCTATGAGCCTCGGTGGCCTTGTCAAGCCTTTCTGTTTTCATTTAACATATTTCTGCCTCCTGCCTCTGTTTAATGTCCACTGACCTTGAAAAAGAAGGTCTTTTCATGTCGTAAAACACAGGTGACATTCTTGGTTCTGTGAAGAAATATGTCCCACAGTGCACGGCTAACATACATAAAGCACAGCAAAAAGACAGATTGGAAAAAGAAAACCTTACCAAAATTTTTTACATTAAAAATTTTTAATTAATGACTTCTAACTTACATTAATGATAGCAAACATATAAAGAACTTCTTCTTTTTATATTTCTTTTCTAATTTCTTTCCAAATAAATAAATAAAGAAGAAAAATTTTTACTAAACCCTAAACGTTTTGAACGGGTGTAATAGGCAGAAGTACCAAAAACCCTCAAAGTCAGATTTAAGTATTGAGATATATATGACTTTTATCTCATTAATTTCAGTTCACTGAAACATAATATCATAATATATTCATAAACTCCTCAAATGACACATAAGTTACAATAACTGGATCACAAGGATCCTGCTGAAAGCAATATGAGGATAAATAACATGTCGCTCTAGAATAAATGGTGCAGCAGCCAGTTTATGTACCATGTGATGCACTTTCACTTTCAACCAGCCCCTGATCCAACCTGTGAAAATACATCTAAAGCGTTGGACAAAGTTCTGAGAAATATTTTCCTGCATGCTCTCACTTTAGTGCAAGCTCCCATCCACTCTGGCAGTGCGGCATATGATCTATATCATACAGGACGGCCCTAAGCCCAGTACCACGCATGCAGGGAAAACACTGAGCGAGATTTCTGCCATTAAATATCCCATTAAAGAGCAATTTGACATAAAATCCCTGGCATGTACCCTGGAATTCTCTCACTTCTTGTTTTCAATGAAACTCCCATCAGGGTTCCCATTGCGTTTTATTTCGTATTTTTCTTACACAATAGCCTCTTTAGTTTTCCATCAGAGGCTTTGATGGCCTGATGGCTCCTTTGCCACGTCTGATCTGTGAAACTTCAAGTGAGGAGAGAGCTCTTTTAGATCCAATTTGTTCCGTTAAGCTACATTTAACCACTGTATTCTGAGATGCCACTTTGGTTTAAAGATGTCTGAGCTAAAACATTAGCATATTTGGCTAACACAGTTCAGAGACAGACAGACAGCTGTTTAAAAAAAAAAAACATAGACCATAGATCTAAAATTTCAACCTCACGCCATATTAGTCAGAAACTTGAGGAATATTTATATGAAAATTTTCTGGAATGTAGAAAGAAAGAAAGTGGAAGGAAAGAGAAGAGCAGCCCTGTTGAAAAAAAAAACAGCATATACTGAGCATGTTCTGAGCTGGTTGTAAGCTGGTTATGAGCTGGTCCTGAGCAGGAGCTAGTTGCTTAGGACCAGCTTGGGACCAACTAAGGACCAGCTTAAACCAGCTGTCATGCTTCAAAAGATACCTAACCAGCATATGCTGTTTTTTTTCAACAGGGAGGGAAAAAAGAGAGAGTGAAATCTTAGGAGGAAACAGTACAAACCCCTTTTAACCAGCAACAGGATTGAATGACAAATTCAATATCAACGCAAATGTTGCTGTGTGTGATCATGTGTTAAACTTTTCATCTGGCAAATTCTCATCTGCAAACTGACAAGCAGACACTTCATCTACCTGACAAAGCCATCAGAATCCTTAGCCAGGAAATGGTATTTACCATGAAAGCCGAGAAAAAACACATAACTCATAAATATTCTTTAAGTGTATAAACAGTGTTTTGGAAGAACTGATTCAAGCTGAAATAAGCAACAAAGTACACCAAAACTCTTTCCCTCTGTCTGTCTCAGCAGATGTCTACATAAGCAGCCTTGTGTCATATAGAGCACAGGGAGTTTAAACACCAGTCCAGAAAGTAGTTAGCAGCAGCTTTTGGGTTTGAAGAGAATTCCAGCGTTCTGTTCCTCGGCCCTGAGATAATGCAAACCATGTTTGTCAGTAAGAAATGGCAAAATGAAATGAGAAACAAAGTAAAACAAAGACTGCATGGTGAGATCCCCAAGGCTTGATGTAAGCGAAGAAGTGAAGAGCAAACAATGTTATCAGTTATGAATTCTGTCAAGACAAAGATGCAGTGATCTGACCTGAAGAAACTCTTTCTCGAAGAGAAGAGAGAGCAAACACAAGCGCTCGAAGGCCTTAGTCGCAGACACAGCATCTCACATAAATTCCTACGACTGATCAATAGATGCTGACATTCTTCCAGATGATGATGAACAGGGCTTAAATAATTGCCAGAACTCTCCTGAAACATATTTGTCATTTTGGAATGTCTGAAAGATTTGCGATAACATCACAAACACCTGGAGGACTTAAACAGCACATGGGAGCAAACACAGCTGACTGTGAGGACTGCAGACGCTTCCTACCGAGAGACTCCGAACTAACGCTGACCTTAAACAGATGAGCTAGAGAGGCCGAAACTTTGGCAGAGCTTGCCTTTATTTTTTTATTTTTTGGTAAATGAGAAATCCTGGGTTAGGCGAAAGCTCTAGACAGTGGATAAAGTCATTATCAAGCACCTGCAATGAAGAAATTGGGAGAAAATGGCCAAAAATGGTTAATTACTATTAAACTAAAGCTGTTTATTTTCCAAATACTATCACTAAATAATACAAGTATACTACCGTTCAAAAGTTTGGGGTCGGTAAGATTGTGTAATGTTTTTGAAAGAAGTTTTTTAATACTCACCAAGGCTACATTTATTTGATCAAAACTACTGTTCAATTCTGTCAAATTTAACTTCTTCCTGGGATGGCAAAGCTGGATTTTCAGCAGCCATTACTTCAGTCTTCAGTGTCACATGATCCTTCAGAAATCATTCTAATATGCTGATTTGGTGCTCTAGAAAATCTTTTCATTATTATCAATGTTGAAAACAGTTGTGCTGCTTAATATTTTTTTGGAAACTGATTTTTACTTTATATATATATTTTTTTTTTCAGGATTCTTTCATGATAGAAAGTTCAAAAGCAGTATTTATTTAAAATTGAATTTTTTTGTAACAATGTAAAAGCCTTTACTGCCTCCTTGCAAAAACATGTCTGTGCACATCACCTATTGAATCACATTTAAAATGATAACATTTACAAAATATATATATAATTGTTCTTTCATAAGTCGTTTTAAAAACCTCAGAAATGTTCTGCATAATTTTAAAGCTGAAACCCCTAAAGAGACATTTGGACTTTCTATAGAGACCTATGTTATGTATCAAACTACCATGAGGTGGAACGTGGTTATGTTTGAGATACACAATAGAAAAGACTTAAAGAGAAAATTCTTTAGGTCAGAGTTTGGCTCACTTCAGACATGACAGAGACTCAGAAAATTATGTTCCACACGCACACACACACACACACACACTTAGGCCTCTGGCATCTTTAACCCTAAAGTCGATATACACTTCTACACTTGCAAAAACACACAAACATATCTTTCCCTCACAAACTCTCTTTTGATTAAAAACTACAGTATGTTCTGTTTCATTGCAAGTTCAAATCTGAACTTCCATGACCTTAAACGTTTTATCAAAAGTACAAAGCTTAATATAAAAAGCACACATCCTTTGAGCTATTGAACTGCAATATTTTTAAACTTACTAGTATTTTCATACTATTAAAAACGTATTTCATAATATTTACAAATGTCAGGTTGAAATGAAATGATTTATAGAACTATGTGTATGTGTAGAATAGAGAATAGAGAAAACATATGACCCCTCGGTGACTCTCCTTGTTGTAGAACAAGAAGCCAAAATAATACATAGACCAAAACACAGCTGATACTGGGCTGATGAAACAGCTTCAAGATGCCCTTCTTCCTCACAAATAGTGAGAGAGACAGACACAGACAAGGAAAGAATGTAAGACTGGCAGCAGCTCACCAGTTCTGTAGATAAAGTTGGCTTCTGCTTCAGAAGAAGACGGTGACAGCAGGTCTTCATCATACTCATTAGAGCTGAAAGAGCCTGAGTGGTTCCTCCTCCTTGCGTCCATTACGCCATTGGCCACCATTACATGACGGAGTGAGTCGTTAAGGTAACGGTGCAACAGGCTGCTCTTGTATTTGGGCGGTGACACATAGTCATCAGACAATGAGGCGTCTGCAGCGGCTCGAAGACCCGCACCTACAGCGCCACCTTCCTTCTTGATGACGCTGTGGTACATTGGCTTACTGAACTCCCCGACCTGGGCCCGTGCTGCTGGGTCACCATCTGGATGTGATGCAGAATACATACAAATATGTCGATACACATTTGAAAAGACATTTGCAAAAGAAAAAGTACTGAACTACAAAAAGTCAATATTTTGATCTCCTGCCCTTTACACCATCTCAGCAGGGAGAGACACGGTCACATTTTCATTTAATCCCCCTTCTCTTCTGCATGACCCCTCCGGCACATTGAAAACTCTTGACTGGATATCACTCCTTGAAAACACGGGCCTCCCAACTGCAAGTGAGTGTGTCAGATCAAATTTGGTGATGAGAGACCGATTTGTGCTACAGAGGCTGAATTAAAGAAGATCTGAATCTTTTAGACTAGCATGGCATAATTTGAGAAAGTATATCAAAAAAAATTTTTTTTAAATAAAATAAAAACATTTCAAGACACAGTCCAAGATTATATTTACAGAAGATAAAATACATGTATGCTAAATATGAATTATAAATATTTAAAATATACATGTGATAAACTAAAAGGGAGAAAAAAAAAAGAGAAAGTCCAAAAAAAGGAAAAATTTTAGTGCTTCAAATAAACAAAATCAAAGCAAAACAAACAAGCAAACAAATAACAACAGGTGGACAAGAATGAATATACTGCTATTCAAAAGTTTGGTGGTTTGGTGATTTTTTTTTTTAAAGAAATTAAAACTTGTATTCAAATTAAATTAATCAGAAGTGACCGTAAAGACATTTATAATGTTACAATAGATTTCTATGTTAAATGCTGTTCTTTTGAATTTTCTATTAATCAAAGAATTTTGAAAAAAAAAAGTATCAGGGTTTCAAAAAAATATTAAGGAGCAACTGTTTTCAACAGTAATAAGAATAAGTAATAAGAAAAGTTTCTTGAACAGTAAATCATCATATTTGAAGGATTTGTGAAGGATCATGTGACCCTGAAGACTGGAATAATGGCTACTGAAAATTTAACTTTGCCATCACAGGAATAAATGACAATTTAGAATAGATTCAAATAGAAAACTATTATTTAAATTGTGATATCATTTCACAGTATTATTATTATTTTTTTTTTATTATTATGGATCAAATAAATGCAGCCTTGCCTTGGTGATCATACACTCTAAAAAATGCTGGGTTAAATACAACCCAGTGCTGGGTAAAATAGGGACAAACCCAGCAATTGGGTTGTTTGACCCAGCGGTTGGGTTAAATGTTTAACCCAACCTTCTGAGTAGTAACCCAACCGCTGGGTCAAAACAACCCAATTGCTGGGTTTGTCCCTATTTTACCCAGCACTGGGTTGTATTTAACCCAGCATTTTTTAGAGTGTAAGAGACTTATTTTAAAATAATAAAAAATCTTACCGACTTTTGAATGTGAACAGGTTTTACTAGGACCAATGGATTGTTTTGACTATATAGATTTATCTACTCTCACACAGTAACAGCTTTTATTCTAGACTGAAGGGTAAATGTGACAACCGTATGATGTCCATTAATCATGGTACGGAGTTGTCTGTTATTTTTGCTAAAATACTACAAACCACAAGGACAAGTGAAGAGATAAAAAAACTTTTGTAGAACTGCAAGTGATAAATCGCCTGATTTCATTCTGCTTTTTGGTAACAAAACCAATAAAAGTATGAACTTTCTCATCAACGGGAAAAAAACCCTTCGGACATTCCAATGTCATATCTCAGCCTTGGAGAGAGTGTGTTCAGTTGATCTTTCCTTTCCGTTGATCATTCTGTAAGAACACCCAATCATTCATCTCTTATTATTTGCTTAGCCACCTGTAGTCCCATCAGTGATTCATTAAAGAACATAAATAAGAGACGCTGACATGTTTTATTGTGAGACTTTGTTTGTTCATTTTTGAAGGAAAACTATCAGGGGCATTAATGTTGTTTGCAATACAACAGAAGGGATGGTCCAAAATGTTTCCTCCCTGTTGACATTGCCACTAATGTCACAATTCCAAGGAAGTTAATACTTTTGTTGCAGAATACAATTAGAACATTTAGCACTTGCAGTTCCACCATTGTTATTTATCTCTTGACTTGTCCTTCTGGTCTTCAGAACATTTTGCCACATGTATATAATCATCGACTTAAATGTTCATGTTCCTTTGAATCACCAATTTCATTTTTAACTAGGTGTGTGGATTCCTTGTTGATTTTGATTTACTGAAGATCAATGGCCCAAATTACTTTTTTTTTTTCAGTGTAGCAGAGCCACATTGCTCACAAAAAGTCAACTTTTTTTTAGTCAAGATTGTTTTAGTGCACCCGTATTGTGTACTACCTTGACAACCATTCCATAATGTAGGAAACAAAGGTAAACACTGGAGTTCACACAAATGCAATATTTCCTAGGATAAGGGGTTAGGATTGCGTGAGTGAATGCCTCCTAAGTGAGCTAGGATTTCACTGCAAGGCTCTATCTTGACTCAAATGTGTGAAGAGTGTGTCTGAAGCTCAGATCTTCTGTAGCACATAATTACTGAGCTCAGACACGGGAATGACAGACCTGATGAAACGTCTGTGCAACAAAATGTTCCCTCTAAACAGCTAGACATTTCATATGCATAGTAAACAACTTGTATGATGTTACATGATGTTCTGTATAATCATGGCTCACAATATTTTGGTGAATCTCACAGAAAACAGGTCACAAAATCAACCCCAACATCAGAAGAAATAAACATAAAAAGCACATTTTTTTATAGTACGGCACTCTTTTACATCTAAACAGTTCTCCCCTAATTTCTTTAAATATAAATAAAGCAGTACAACATTGAATATTGGGGGTCAATGAGGTTAATTATCATTTAACATGACGCAATGAATTTTTTTTCATGTTTATTATTTACTCAAACATGTCAATATAATCTTTCTCTGCTTTTCTCTATGTGTGCTCTGAACAAGAGCTAATACAAAAATGTAGAGAAAGACATATTTTCCTCTGGAAATGTTTAAAAAGTGAATTTTCTATAGATTTTTTAAAAGAGAAAAGGTTTAGCGCATCAAAAACTTTACCCATACCAACATAAATATATAGTTCAGTCATGAAACTCTGATGTTCTGACGGGGTGTTAACGTAACTGATGATATTCAGAGAGTTAAACGACTTGGCACAAGCTGATTGGTTCATGCTGCATATGCAGCCAATGAGCTTACTGCCTTGCATTTATATGGCTGGCTAGCATTCACTTGAGATTCCTGCAGCGCGCTTTCAGAGTTCTCTGAAACCCTCCACCTTCCCCAGCTCCACCTGTATAGATCTGCTACGGGCTTATTTTATATGCTATTTGTGCAGCAGCAGCATGTCTTAAATACTCACGGCACCGTATCGCCATATGCATTGGCAGTAGCAAGATCCTGTACTTGCTTGCAGCAGCAATAATCTACAACTACAGCAATAACCAACAGCAGCAGCAATTCAGCAGCAGCGTAGCAGATCTGTTCCGCCAAGACCAAATACATTAACATCACCATGCTAAAATGTTCAGAGAGTTGTCATGATTGAACTAGTTATCAATACACTTCCGGAAGTGTTGACACAATCATTTTTCATTTTAAGTTCTGCGCATAAATTATATGGCAGGTTTAGATTTGATAATGAGGGAATTTGAGGTCAAAGGTTATGCTAGCTGCTGACACAGTTTCTGTGCCATTCTCCACTGTAAGAAAAGAAGGAAGTTATTTGTAGGATGAGACAGATGTGAGAGGCACGGTCTGGGCATTCCTCTTTTAACCACAGAGTGTGTGTCCTCATCCAAGACATCTAATCATCTAATACAGAGTGTGTGTGTTTGGAGGTCACTGTTAAGCACAGGGGGATGTGTGCGGATGCTTATGCTAAGCGATGTGGCCAACAAACATGCAGTCTGTCAGACAGCTAGCAACATCACTTCAGTTGTAACGCCTTAGCGTGTGAATTAGAGAGAGAAAGAGAGAAGAAAAAGAGAGAACTTTAGATAGTTACCTAGGATGTTTTTGTGTTTGTGCATGTAAGCACAAGATTGTGTGCGAGTGTTTGTGGTTGAGTCCTGACGCCCCATTGTGGTGTGTTAATCACAGAGTGCATGACTGTCTGTAAGCCTACGCGTCTGTCCAGTTAACTTAAACACAGAGGAGCACTGCACTCGACATACCCCGACCCTGATTTATGGCTTGGCTGCTATACGATGCTATAAAAATGTTTGGAGTGTTGCACTGACTGCATTGTAATAAAACATCCGCGTTTAAGCGTCTTGTCTGGTCTGTTTCAGCTACATGCTGTATAAAACCCCAGTTTCTTATAAATACCACAACACTTCATACCACACAAATTTAGCACCAGGATAGATGAATTTGTTTGTGCTTGTTTGTTTTAAAGAGCAGTATTAATTGCACTGTGTGTGTGTGTGTATACTTAAATCAGTGATGAACAGTGTTTATTGCAATATCTGTGCAACACATGATGTACATGTCTGACTACATATGCACCTTCTCAAAGGGATAGTTTACTAGCTTACTACTCACCCTCACCTCACCCTTTTGTTTCAAAAAAAAAAAAAAAGAGAAGAAATATCATTACTGTTATTTATCTCTTGACTTGTCCTTGTTGTTTTCAGCACACCTTTTGTCTTGTATGTCTTCAGTAAAACATAGATAATCAACTGAAACTCTCAAGTGCTATTGAGTCAGAAACTGACTTGAGAAAGAAGATATTTTGAAGAATGTTGTAACAGTTTTTGTCCATACAATGAAAGACAGTTGGGTCCAGAACAATATTTGACCCAATTGACTTTTATTTTATGGACCAAAAACCCCACAAGATTCTCTTTTTTTTTGTGTTCGACAGATGAAAGAAAGTCATAGAGATGAGTAAATCATGACAGGATTCTCATTTTTGGGTGAACTATTCCTTTAGGTGTATGTGTGTGTGTGTGTGTGTGTGTGTGTGTGTGTGTGTGTGTGTATTTCATCCTGGACCATAACAACCACAAACATTGGGGATGACACATTCTCCCCCAATTTTCTTATTGGTGCTTGATCAATAAGCTTTTTTAAATGACCAACGGTTAAACTTTACATTGGTAAAATAGTTCACCCAAAAATGAAAATTATTTCATCATTTAATCACCCTCAATGACTGACTTTCTTCTGATGAACACAAAATAAGATATTTTGAAGAATGTTGCAACTGTTTTTGTCCATACAATAAAAGACAGTGGAGTCCAAACCAACATTAGACCCTACTGCCTTTTATTGTATAGCCAAAAAACAGAGACATTTTTAAGAGATCCTCTTTGGTGTTCAATAGAAGAAAGAAAATAATAACAGGCTGGAATGAAATGACAGTGCGTAAATCATGACAGGATTTTTATTTTTGGGTGAACTATTCCTTTAAGTGTGCGTCTCATCCAGGACTATAATCACCACGTGATACATTCCCTCCACGTTTCTCATTAGTATTTAATCAATATGAGTTTTTCAATTACAGATTGTTAAACTTAATATTTGGTCCCCAACATTGTTCAATATTAAATATCCTTGGTTAAGTGTCATATTCAGCCTTGGCACTTCTGTGAATGTGAATGTGTGTTTTTGGTAAGTATCCATAAGCACTGTAAGAATAATTAGGCTCAGTTGTGTGATTGTGTGTGCGAGCATGAGAGAGTGTCGTACCATCAGAGCAGGAGTCATGGCTGCTGACACTCAGTCTTTCCGCGTTGCCCTGGACGTATTTGTTGTAGAGTTTGATCCTAAGGGCCCAACTCAAATCAGGCTGCCTAACTGTGTTCTTCAGCCGCCGTCGAGCATTTGCAAACCAGTTAGACACCTGAGAAAAGAGGGAGGGTGTTGGAATGGTACTCAGGAAAGTCTGATCAATAAATCAAAGGAATTATAAATGCTTAAAAAAAGACCCAAAAGTTCAGTTTAACCTGTATCTTTTATTGATTCAGATTTTCTCTCCTACTGTCTTCCATACCTAGATGTGTTTTTGGACTAAAAGACCCATACACTGCTTTATTTATACACTATGAAAACTATTAAAAATAGCAGGCTGATGCCACACACAGATATCCCAGGAACACTGTGAATGTAACATAACATTAAGTCTTCTTCAACTGAGACGATGACGACCTGGGTGCTTATTCTGGCCTCTGCCACTCTCACCTAATAATATTCCTTTTCCTCTGCCCGACGTCTGTCTTTTTGCAATAAAAACAATATTTAACCCAGCCTTCTCCATTTCACAGAGACCAGAGACCATTAGATGTTATACTAGGAAAACTTTTCATGCCTGATACACTTCAAGCCACTTATGCAGGCATTGTGCTTTAAAAATGTTATTCAAGCCCTGAGTTTCCTGACCTCTGCTTTATATAAAGTTCTCAAAGGTACACTTTAAACAGGTCAACGGAGGCCAGTTTTTGAAGGAAGCATTGAGTATCGTAGCACGTGGTAGCAAAGCACTCTAGCAATGAGAAAAGTCCAGGTGTATCTTAGGTACTAAAGTCTGGGGATGTTCAAGATTTGTTCAGTCACGTAAGATTATTTATTCACTGAAATTGAGCATAGGTTTTGTGTTTGTAAGTCTTTTTTTCCCATATTGCAGTGCAGTCTGCTCACATTTTTTAACAAATGGGTCCTTTTCATGAATATTAGAACCAGATTAAATTTGTAGGGTCATCCAGAATAGCATCTTCAGGCTGGGCCAATTCCTAACAAATTTAGAGAACATGTTTATGTCTTCATGTATATAGAGACACAGACTGAGACAGATATGTACACACAAACCATCGCTCAGCATGGACTGGAAAACACATATGTGAAGAGTTAAACAGGCCAGAATGTCTCTGAATTTTTAGATATATAGGCTAAACAATAAAAAAAGAAAGCCTTCACTAAAGCAAATGTGAGTTGGTTGCAACTTGTGTTTGGAATGAACACCTGCATTTTCATCTCAGTGTAAAAGAAAACTGTCATTTTAATAATCCTTCTGTCAAGAACTAGTAGCTCTTGGTAATACGTGTATGGAAAAGTTGTGGGAAATGAACTTACCTGCACAAGTGTCATTTGTGAGCCAAGCGCAAGAAGGATTTTCTCTGTTTTAGTTGGGTACGGATTGTCCCGGTGTTTGTAGAGCCACTGTTTCAAAGGCCGGGCCATGTCTTGCAGAGCTTGCCGTTTATGCCGTACCTTTCCTGGGTTCTGACGAGACCTGTGGAGAAAACCAAGCCGACACAAGCCATATAAATCTCATGACAATTACACAAGACTTAAGAATGGGCACTCGCGTGGAGAAATTCCATAGGATTGATTTATTACATATTTTCCGCAGAGAGAAACTTATTTTTTATTCTTTTGGGGGTGCCTTCTGTTTTATTGCTAGGAAATGTCAGGAAAATAATCAACACTATATAGCAATGTAAATTAGTAACAGAAAAGAAAATTTTAAGTTTATTATTATTATTGGTATCATCATCATCAATATAAAATAACAACCAACTTTATCTAAAAGTGACATGCAGTGACCAGTGACCTCGAGGTAAACGTTTACAACTTTTACATGTTGAAAATTGAAATTGAAAATACAATCGATATTTAGAGAAAAACATGTCAACATGTTATGTTCAATTTTAAGAGATACTGTAAGGGTTCAATATTCTTACATGAGATCCTAATCAACACTCATGCTTTGTGAAACCAGCATCATGCTATAATTAACTCTCCCAATGAGGGATTTTCATTCAAAATCAGTTCACAGTCCAGCTGAAAAAAACACTGTGCACAAGACAGTGCACTGAAATAATTGCATGTGATCCAACATCTGCACAATGACACATGCTATGTACTGTGTCCATTGAAAAGATTGAAAAAGAAAAATCTCTAGACTTTATAGGTACTGAGAGGTAAGATGGTTTGCACAAAAAAATGTGTAGAAATTTTGTCAGTCACTTTTATTCTAAATTCATGTTAAGTATCACACTTAAAAATAAAGGTTCTTTAATGGTTCCTCTTTTATCAAGACCTCTGTTTCAATATAGCTAGGTTCTCCAAAGTACTAAAGAATAAAAAATGTGGAACTTTAAAATGTTCTCCTTTATAGCATCAGCCCGTAAGTCAGCTTTTTTTTCCAATTGGAACCTTTATTTTCAAGAGAGGACAGAAGCTGGATATTTAAACCTGTAGATGTCAGTATATCACCTTGTTATCTTCCAAAAACCTGACTGCACATTTAACATATTTTCCCCAACGCTCCGAGGTTCATGTTCAGCAAATATTTTCCTTGTAACCCAGAACTGTATTAACAACCTAAAGAAGTTTTTCCCTCCCTGCTCTCGATATTGACACCTCTGTATTTATATTAATACTTTTCATTAGCAGTGATATTCCCCTTGAGGCGAGCAGCGCGGCTATTGTTATCCTATTGGCTCGGCTTACACGCGCAAACGGACCTTCAGTAAGCGCGAGCCAGACGCACCCGCAGCGGATGATGTTTGCACAAGTTTTTCACAAGACATCACTTTTAGGTTCGGTGTTGCTGTGTATCGCAGTCGTATAATGAAGCACTGTGTTGTCTACAAATAAAAAACAGGTTGGGGTAAACAGCTTGGGGCGGTGAGGCTGAACGCGCTGGGTTCGGAGGGCAAATAAGGGATGACATGGTTTCTTCTTGAGCCCTACAACAATATTCGTGATTGACTGGACCACACATACAGTTGAAGGAAATGTTTATTTATTAGAAACAGACCTGGACGTGTTTTAAATTTGCTACCGAACACGAATGACCTCATGTACCCGAACGACAAGCCCCTGCTAATTCAGCACCATCGACAGCGACTTAATTGAATTGTGAATATTAATCTCCTGCAATTCTCTTTTTGAAACCTCAACGTATCCTAGATAAGAAGGCGAACAGGCTGTGAATTCAAACCATATGCTCTAACCACAACTGAGCGCAAATCTATGGAAAGAAAACACAAAGACTATGAAAAGTCAAACAGTTGGACGAGCCACTGCTTTTCATCGTTGGCTCTGAAATTGAACAACTTGATGTTTATCGTAAATAAGGTTCTCCGTGCTGTCACGCGGTTAAAAGCATTAACAGCGTTCAAATGAACACAGCTATCATTATATGCGGATTCCGTTTTTGTTCTGCAAAGTAGGCTATCTAATCAGAATAATTATTCCGTCATGAAAAATAAATGATGTGTAAAGCAGTTGTCATCAATTGTGAAAAAATGCATCCTTTAAAACTTTAAAATGTGACAACCTGCAGTGATAAATACGTTCTATTTTTAGGCCATTTCGAGTGAGTTTACTGATGAAGAAAATCGAGTTCAATTTATGGAAACAAATATTTCACTTGAAATATGATGAAAGTATTTTACAGTACATCTGCTTTATTTTTGGGGTATTATAAATGTATTTATTTATTTTTTTAGGTAGGAAACATGTCAATGAACCTGCAGTGCATTTTATAAAAGACCCTGAAGTTTGTGACATACCCGGATCTGCTGTGCCGGATAGCGGAGCTGTCTTTGATGACTGGGCTGCTGGCGAGCAGGTCCGGATGCTGTCCATCTATCACCTCTAAATAATTTCGACTGCTTCTTTCCACTTCATTTGCCTTCTCCTCGAATAAAACCTGGCTGCTTAACTTATTAAACACAATTGTGTTCATCTTTGGTATATTAGTCCTTTCCCCCTGTGTCCGCTGAAAGCGCCTTGGCCGCCGTGGGGATGTCCTACTCAACGGAGCCGCTGCGCCTTGTCAAAATCCTGTGAAACAGAAAAAGATGATGGACCTTTTTGTGTTCACTATATCGGTGAGTTCTCCCAAGACATACTTTCCAGAAAAACTTCATTTTCAGTAGGTAAAGACGGTTTTAATGTCAATGTAAAAAATGCGTAAAGAAGATAATTTCAGTCAAAACAAAACACTTAGAACTCATTAAGCACGTGAGTCTGAGTGCGAGTGAGGAATATTTGAGGGAACTGATGACTCTGATTTGTTTGAAACTTGTACAGCTTATTCATGCAAACTTGCAAAACATCAAGTATTCAAAATGAATGATGCGTATTTGACACAGGGAGGTCTATAATCCCAGTCAGTAACACACAAATAGCTTATTTCACAAGACTAGAACAGAACGTGTATAGATTTTACATGTAGCTAGAAAAAAACTTTTATCATCTACTTCTTTTGATGTGACATTTTTTTAACCGTACTTATCTATTTTTACATATTTATTTAGGCCTACATTCTTATGAGAGAGAAACAAATATTTATGAAAAAAAAAGTTAACATTCGGGGACCTTCCATAGAGCGCGATGGAAATGAACCAAAAACTGTGACATCCCTGTCATATAGTTCAATTAATTTTGACTTACTGAGGGAAAATATTAATAAGTCATATCTGAAAACAGTTGTAAAATGTACGCTGAATGGACGTACCTGAACGTAACCCCTTTTGCGACTTTCTGTAAAGTGTAATCCAGTTTCCAGTTTTCCATTCCTCTCTCACATGTTCTCCGCTCTAAGATCCTGTGCGCAAACCACACGAACCGCTTTCGCCTCTGTGCTTTATTCAGGCGCGCCCGGGAACATGAATACACGAGTCGTCTCGTGTTTCCCATCTAAGCGGCTCAGACGGCGAACATACAGTAATTGTTTTATGCCGGTTTCGCCGGCCTGCAGGGGGAGGCTACCGGGAGACATCCAGTGCAAGTGTATTCCCTTGTGTGGGTTCACGTCTGGAACGCGTCCATCACCCGACTGCATGAGAGTTGTATCCTATAGAGTTACTAAAATCAGCCAGAGTTGGTGTCATTGGACGCAGTTTATCAGAAGCAGCTTCACCTGAGTCTGATGTGCAAAACAGTCACAATTTTGACAAATGAATGGATAAATTGCAGTCAAGTGGGGAAATAAGTCATTTAGATTTAGGCGTGAGGAGAAGAGACTAATATACTAATGTTAAGAAGCACAATGCCATAAATGTATTATAGACGTGTACCAGAATTTATCTTTTTTTTTTATTTGTCTGTAACTCTGTTATTTTGATATAGGTTAAGCTGTTATATGTTATACTGATTCCATATTAGCATACACATTAGTTTATAAATCCACTACTTAGGCTACATACAATAAGTAAATTCATGTCAAGTAACATCCTGTTACATCATATAGGCTACCCCACTAAAATAAAATACGTTTTTGCTATATGGGCCCTGATAAAGATACTTATCTGTTCTAGATATCGTGATTGGTTATCGTCAAAATACGTGTTCTGACTATCCTAATGTAATCTAAGTTCCATTTCATATCATACATAATATCAAATCGCATGCTATCGTTTAACAATAAAGTTGGTTTCCCTGTAATAACGTGGGTTCCTCTCGTTCACCAAGAACGCTTACCGCTCGAGGACAGAAAATCCCTCGAGACCTCATTTTTATTGTCTTAACATTTTGAGAGCGGAATCACCTCATTGAACAACCGAATTCTTTTCCAGACATGGTTACCGAAGTCTACAATTACTTTTATTCCAGTTCGCTTAAGAACCTCTATAAACCAATATATAAACAAATGAATTATATCAACGCCATGTGCGATGCTTTATCGGGAGACGTAGCGTGCTGAGGAAACGCTGCTCGCGTGAGTTCCCTCGCGAGCATCGATGTGATTCTGGTACCCTCTCATTTTCCCAAATTACACGATTTACGCGTCGTACTGAATGCCATTGACTGTGTCTTTCGGGTTTATCCAGGGTAGTGTTTGGAGGTGAAGTGTCTAAACTCGGAGGCACATGTGCGCTCTTTAAGCCCCGCATAATTGGCGTGTTCCTTTTATTTGGGTGTATTTTTACCTATTTAATGAACAAACACTCCCGGACATCAGCCGGGTGACTCATTCCCCTCGTGAAGGCAGTCCTTGGAGAGAAAAAGACAGTGCTGCTCGACCACTGGAATGATGTCTTTTCTCTTACCGTCTCGTCTACCAGGAGCTTACCACATGTAGGTGCCCACAGGTTTACTCTAACAGTAGCATCTCCAGGGTAACCACATGCCCCTGGCCAGGTAGTCACATTACTTTGTGGTGTACTTCATTTTGTGGGATGCCCACTGCTGTGGTGTGGTCAGAGGGAGAGATAATGTGCGCTGTGAAGCCTTGCTGAAAGTGTAATGACCCTTAAATGCACTTCACCAGTAAACTGCCCTGGTGCTTTGGGTGTCTGCCAGACCAAGTGTCTTATTTAAGATCTAGTCAGGTTTATTTGTACCAAGTTGTCGCAAGGGAGCTCCATGGGGCATCAGTGGGCAAGGAAAAACTCGGGAGAGAACCGAAGAGCTTTTGTGTTTGTCCTTGGAAAGACCTGTCGATGGTATCTCTAACTACCTATACTTTGACAGCACACTCTTAAAAATAAAGGTTCTTTATTGGCATGAATGGTTCTAGAAACACCCACCCTTTAACATCCATGGAACCTTTCCTTTGCACAAAACATTCTATTTATAGAAAAAAGGTTCTGGATTAAAACGTTGTTCACACTAAGAAAAAATGGTTCTTTTAAGAACTGTTCATTGTACGATTCTTTGCGGAACCCAAAATTGTTCTAATGTTGAATCGCTGCGAAACCCCCTTTTGGAACCTTTATTTTAAAGTTAAAGAGGCAGGTTGGCTTGCAAAGAGAAAATCTGACAGAAAATCTTTTACTAAACCTGTAAGCAATGAACCCAAGTGTTCTTCATTACTGTTTTATTTCCTTTTCTGCTGGAGCAACATATTTGTGTTTTATTCGCCAAGTTACCGCAACAGCATCTGCGTAAAACAACAATTAAGTTTTTATGAAGAACAAACCAAAACCACACTTACAGCATAGACACAAGTTTGATGGAAAACTAAGATGCTTTATTCAACTAAATGCCACACCGCTGGAGCTTTCAGGATGTGTTAGGGCTAGACGAAATCCAACCATGTTTCTCACTGTTTCCAACATGGCGAACCGAAGAGTAATGGAACTGCTCTAAATTAAACGCAGTAGTTCTTTTGCCGTAGTTGTAATTTCCTGACATTACCTCGGTTGTCAACATGTCTTCTCATTAAAATCTCAAATCCCTTTTGTGGTATCATTAATACAGTCTGTCCCTCATTTAAACCAGCATTTTCACACCGGCCACGAGCCTTAAATAGGAGCTGAACAGCCACTGAAGGTACTGTTGGGGCCACTTAAAGAAAGCCACAGACAAGATTTGTTAAAATCATTGGGCCTTGTGGAAAATATAAACTGTTGAACAATTACACCCATTAGAGATTGTTAAAAGTGATTCAATCAGTGTTTTTCAAATTACCTTAAACATTTAAAGCACCAGCCACAGTATGTATACTCTCAGCAGCTTTTCCACACTTCCCCACATACTTAAGGCCATTACGGTGTCCAGTCTGAATGGCACTAGTGTCTTTCAAGCTGGCAAACACAATGTCTTGAAGAATAATTGTGTGTTGAGCTGTTGGTTCATTTTTTCCCACCTCACCTTTCTATCTCAAGCAGCGTTTTTCTTTTAAAGACGGTTTCCTAAAATACATCAATGCCTGTGAAGTATGCATGTTGTGTTTTGTTTAGTAATCTACCGGGTCGCCTGGCTCTGTGTTTTGGCACGCTGTTATCTTTTCAGGTTGCACTGTTTTCAGAGGTAATACTGTTCCTTTTTTGAAGTGGCTGCTTATTCGTGCGGTTGGTGTATCGAGGTTGGACGCATCGTGACCTCATATTAAGAATCTTTTGTGCATGCTGACAGCGCAGGGTTTATTTTAGATTTCAGGAGAACAAAGGAACTTCAATATAACATTACATGGAGCACATTTAGATAAAAGTGATTCAATCAGTGTTTTTCAAATTACCTTAAACATTTAAAGCACCAGCCACAGTATGTATACTCTCAGCAGCTTTTCCACACTTCCCCACATACTTAAGGCCATTACGGTGTCCAGTCTGAATGGCACTAGTGTCTTTCAAGCTGGCAAACACAATGTCTTGAAGAATAATTGTGTGTTGAGCTGTTGGTTCATTTTTTCCCACCTCACCTTTCTATCTCAAGCAGCGTTTTTCTTTTAAAGACGGTTTCCTAAAATACATCAATGCCTGTGAAGTATGCATGTTGTGTTTTGTTTAGTAATCTACCGGGTCGCCTGGCTCTGTGTTTTGGCACGCTGTTATCTTTTCAGGTTGCACTGTTTTCAGGGGTAATACTGTTCCTTTTTTGAAGTGGCTGCTTATTCGTGCGGTTGGTGTATCGAGGTTGGACGCATCGTGACCTCATATTAAGAATCTTTTGTGCATGCTGACAGCGCAGGGTTTATTTTAGATTTCAGGAGAACAAAGGAACTTCAATATAACATTACATGGAGCACATTTAGACATGCTGCCATTATGTGATTTACAGATAGCATTATAAGCAACTAGTAGCAATACATCAAATACATAAAAACCATAAAAGATTGTGGCACATAAGGATGATTGGCAGCAGTTTGATATATCTGGTCCGATCAGTTACCACCACCTTCTCCTGCTGTGTAAAAATCCAAAGCAAAAAGCTCCCATTACACAGTCTCGAACACACTATATGAGCAGAAAAAAAAAATCTGATAATCATCAGCAGTTGGCCTGCTGCTGTACTCCCTCTGTCTGTATTTTCTGTCTCGGTCTTAACCTCCTCTCTCTTTCTCTCACCCATGTTGGGTGCTGAGAGCTTGATGAACACATCCTGATGAAAAGTCAAGGATAATATCATTCTTGGTCCAAAGCCACAAGCCTCCCAGGCAGGTTTAGAACCCAGGATGGGGAACGTCTGTGCTGCTGTAGACCTTATATATAAGTGTTTGATGTGTGTGTGGGAGGTAGGTAAGGTATACCTAGTATATACACATATCAGGTTGCTATCATATTGTCTTATCAGACTCATTCACTAGTGTAATTTTTAAATAATATAATGAATAATTGACGATGGGCCGTTGAATTATTAGAACATAATGCACACCCGAGGTGGTGATGCGGCCACGTGCCATTGTGCCAGCCACAAATTCTCTCCTGTGGTGTCATGGGATAGTTAAGTGTCCACTTTTAGATGTGCACTTTAGAAACTTGCCAGAATCATGCGGGGACTTTTTGCCAACAACTCTTTGACTTTTTTTGCCTACTGTATATTACGGAAGTATGCATATTCGGATGCAGACACTGTCTTTATGAGTGAGTAACTGAATCATTCAGTTTGAGCAAATACAGACGTGAGTAATATGCATGAACCCAACAGTCTCCCGGCATTAGCGTAAGACAAGACAAGCAATTGACAATATGCAATTTAGCTGAGATAAGACATCAACAAAAATAAGTCTTTTTTTTTTTTTTTCATTTAACGCTGTTAAACAGATGAAAACAATTTACACTTTGGTAACATTTAACAAGTTTTTAATCTCTGACCTTTTAAGAAAGTAATCGCTCATGCGCAACCACACTTTTTAGTTCTATTTTTAAGTTCCTAAAAATGCTTGAATAATGATGAAGTTCTTTAAAACTGCCTTATTTTGAAGAGAGGCTTATGGGATTTATCACCACCTGCTGCCATTTTCAGGTAATTCCTATGCCCCTGGTTGATAGCATACTACAGGTGAGTTTTCCTATTGTACTAAATCTGTGTACTCCAAAAAGTATGTTACTGTAAGCCTTAGCCTTAGCCATAGCCTGTCAGCACCAATGCAGTCTTTATTAAAGTCGTTGAGCTCTTTATAGGGGACAGGTCTGAAAGCCGACCCAGACACTGTGGTATTTGCACACTCATTTCTCTGTTTATTTATTGTTAAGCCAGCTAGTTATTTACACTTTATGGATGGGAACGTCAGAATTCATTTGAGGCAGTTAAACCATTTAAGAGAAAAAAAGACAGAGGGAGGGAACTGGAGCAATAAGGAGAGAGTGAGTGAGCAAACCAAAACCATCTAGTTATGCAAAGGCATTACAAGACATATTTAACCTTTGAGAGCGTATTACATTTTGAGGGTTTGTGACCACAAAAGAACAGAAACCTAACACTTTGTTGCAAAGTACTGAGCAAACTAGTATGTGTATGTGTGTAAAACAAACAAAAAAAATAGCTAGTGAATTGAGCATGGAGAATTTTGGTCTGTGCAATAAGTCAGCATGCACTTCCCGAGTATTCTAACGGCCATGATGCTCTGCTCCCGATTTCACTTTATATTAAAGCACACCTCTCTTGTCCTCTTCAGGGAAGGCAAAGCCACTTCTGATATTTGGAAGAAAATTTGACTAGTCATTAGTTTCTTTATGAAATATTCTAACCCCACTGCCTAGGGAGCTGCGGGAACCCTCCATTTTCAAACAGAAGCGTTTCATTTTCCCAAAAACAGCACATCGTGCTTGCATTACATCTCTCCATCCCACCACGACCTTAAGTAAACACACTGAATTATGATTTTATAGAAATGAGACTGCATTCAATGTAATTCAATCAAAATCTAATAAGGAAACGGTTCCTGGTTGTTGTGATGAGGTCAGATATCTCGGTGAGGGCATGATGGAGGTTTAGGTGAAGCATGATCGCAACATTTCTCAGCGTATTTCCCTCCCCACTGACTTCCAGATATTAAGGGCTCAGCTAATATGTGTGTGTGTGTGTGTGTGTGTGTGTGTGTGTATGTGTGTGTGTGTGTGGTGACAAAACCCCTCATTAGCTTTGAAAAATATCCTTGATCAAACAACAGATCCACAAGACGTTTGCTGAAGTGAATAAACAACGGCATTCTTTTAAAGCGCTTTCAAAAGCTTTGAGATCCATTGTGGCTCTCATTTAAGATCTCAGGTAGCTATCATCATTTTAAAAAACAAAAGTATGGCTGGATAAGAAGTGAACTGAGGTTTAAACAGGCTGAGGTGGTGCGGTTGAGAACGGTCTGCACTTTTGAGCTGACAGGGCAGGAAGACAGACACTAGAGCACTAATTCTCATCCCAATGACTTAAACATGTCCTCTGTACTCAACTCACCATCCCATAAATTCCTGTCCTTCAGTCAAACATGCAACATTTGTTTAATGATGTTAGTTAGGCATGTCCTACTAGTCATCAACCTCAGAGAGAGAAACAGAGAGAGACAAAGATGGATGAAGAGGGGAAGTAAAAAAAGAAGGGTAGCGGTTGTAACATCTGCACTGCTTGGGTTTAGAAAGGCCTTATTTATTTTCGGTGATCAGAGTCGTATACTCAGAAGACAATGATTCTGATTTAGAGTCTCTTGGTTTATAGTCTGCTGAAGTAAACTGCACTTAACCATACATAATAGACTCAACACAGGAGAATCAAGTATGACAAATGTGGAGCCACAGGAAATCAGCTGTAATCAAGTGCGATATTGATTCAACATTCAAATATTCAGTTCCGTTTGTCTCCTACTTCACATATTTAAATAATGTAGAAAACTGCAATTGTGATTTATTTCATGGTGTGAGCAGAGATATTGCACTGGGTAGTTGGTTATCATCACAAGTGTTTTAGGCGGGTATTATAAAACTTCACTTAAGCTGTCAATGTAATAATTACTGCAATGCCTTCAGATCCAATGATATGATTTCGAATTTGTTTTGAATTCATTTCCACATTTTCTGTAGCTCATAGAAACAAATGAATTTAAAACATAAGCACTGGACATCACAAGGCTAAAGCAGCACCATTTCTCTGTGTTTGACAGTTTGCTAACCAGAGGCTCTTCTCTGTAGTCCTTCAAAGAAACAAAGTAATTTTCACAAAAAGCTAATAATGAATGTTTAATTTATTTAATATTATGTAATATTTTAGCTTAAAAACTGTGAAATTCGCTAAAAGACGGCAGCTTTGGGGGACTATTCATTTTATATCTACAATGACTGCAGGACATATTTATCAAATGCAAACATATTATAAAATATTTTATTATAATATTATAATAATATATTAATATATTTATTCATATATAATAACAACAAAAATAATATATTGCTATAATAACAAATTATTATGATGATTATACAACTTCCACTTTTTGCCTCGCTCCCATAAAACTGAGAATATCCAACCTTGTGCCTGTAAACCATTTACTTTTGTTGCTCAACATACTAATAACATTCTGTCCTATCTATTCTGATGCTCTGCAAAAGGTCAACACAGTAATATATAATGAAAATGATGGCTGTGTATGAGGAATCTTGTTCACAACTGAGGTTGACAGGCAAAATATGTATCTTCACATATTTATAATAACAGGACCATTTAGACAAACCCATGTTGCTTCAAGCGGTACTATCTAAATGAACTGATTTTATTTTAGTCATAAGAATAAGGATAGTTGACTAAACCTATCTACACTACAGTAGGTTATACAAACTAAAGTTAAGAATCAGGTTCAGATCAGGTAAAATAATATCTCAATATAATAACTGCATACTTTCACTTTTTACAGTGCAGCATTGACACTATATAGTCACTATATGACACATTTCCACTGTTTGTTCCACAAGTTTGCGTAATTGTATCTTTGCTTGTTTTGTTGTTTTGCATTCATTATATCTGGTAGTGAAAGTACTGGACATTGGATTGATGCCGATAATATAAAACATGATTATTTTTAAGGATTGCATTTTATGGGGCTGTCTGAGCAAAAGGCATGCTGCTGCTGTACTGTTGAGGTGGTCTCATTTTCCTCATACACACTCCTACTTTTAACAGGCAAAATTAATGAGGACATTGAGAGGAGCCGTCACCATATTTTTTCAATAACAAATAATAACGCAAAATACTCCATCTCATCAGGGAGCTGCTGCACGTCAATTATGCACAAAATCATATTTACTCATAGTGCAGAAGGGACCTGTTCTCCAATCATTGTGCCCATTCAAGTCACCGTTGATTGAATTTATGAGCAATTTTTTCACATAAATGGGACTGTCTTTGTCTGGTTGAAACCATGTGTGAGAGTGTGTTTTCTTTAAATGTTTGTGTATGTGCTCTTCACAAGGTCTGAATAACTATTGTGTCCATGAGCATGTGAGACCATCTGAGAACGAAAGAAGAAAGAGAGGGGAAGAAAATATGGTGAGTGCTTCTGCTTTAATCAGTAAGCAGTCTTCAATTACAGGGTTGCATGAACTTTTTAAACAAAAGTCACATCACCAGATGTGCCTGTTACTCAGACGTGTGGACAACAGTACCTGTTGAATTCATGAATGTGTTGTATTCATGCTCTAAACCACTTCAGAGAATGCAAACTGTGGAACATTTGGCGTGTACACACATAGGAGAAGAAAGCGTTTATTGTTATTGTTAAATTAGATGCTGCAATGAGGAAATTGCGGGAAAAGGCTGAGACAAGGGTGAGCCAGGGTTGTAGACTCCAACGAATTAATTAATGACATGTTTAGCTTTGGCTAAATGCTTCCTTTTATTAAATAAACACCCATCGGTCATCACAGCTGATCCATTTATACTCATTGAGTGGGTAAGTTAACTCATTTGTTGACCACTGCGGGTGAGATTGAAAGGAAGATGTGGTCACTTTTACCCATTTTTAGCTTTGTCATTGGCCAGCGCCAGGCATCGAATGTTGGCCACACAGCTGGCTGCTGCCTCCTGTAGAATCACATCCGTGGATCCGATCATGATGAGCAGGAGCTGCAAAGAGGAGGAACATGTCAGAAACAGCCATCACAACATGAAATGATAACGCTGGCCAACATTCTCCTTTCATTAGACAGAACAAAAACCGCACAGCTACAATAACAGTCATTCACGAAGGCCTCTTACAGCAGTTCTTTCCTGGGGCTTGAAGGAGACATCTAATCTGTTATTAAGCTATAAATGCAACTGTTTGCACACTGCAGATTTTTGCCAGAGGAGTTTACAGCTCCTGGGGCTGCCAAGGCCCGCTGCCTACTGGATGGCAGCAGCACTGCGCCGGCTCATTAACTCACATATCGGTGTGTTTAGTTGCACTGAGAGAGCATAAGAGGTAAGATAAGAGGTAGAACGTGAGAATATGTCAGTTTGTGTGTGAGTGAGTATATTAGCGGAATTATGTTTCTTACTGTAATGAATAGATTAATTGTTTATCAATTCTCCTCTTGTCCATAAAGCATTGACTGCTGTAGAGCCCTGAACATTTGGCCATGTACTAAACCACAATTTGGCAGCGCCCTCCATCAGATCAAAGGTCATATCAGATCCCTCCACTTCAGCTTTGTGTAACCCGCTTCTTTTGATCCATTCTCTCAACAACAGGCTCTCTGACTCTAAAAAAAGACCACTTTCTGGAACATTCTGACTATATATTAAAAACTTTGTACAATGAGAGTTACTCATTATACACTCTAAACAATGCTGGGTTAAATACAACCCAGTGCTGGGCAAAATAGGGACAAACCCAGCAATTGGGTTGTTTTGACCCAGCGGTTGGGTTACTACCCAGAAGGTTGGGTTAAACATTTAACACAACCGCTGGGTCAAAACAGCCCAATTGCTGGGTTTGTCCCTATTTTACCCAGCACTGGGTTGTATTTAACCCAGCATTTTTTAGTGTGTACTGTCACACAAAGTGAACCTAAGGGGTAGAGTTTGTGCCAATGCCACACTGTGGTTAAGTTATACAACATAGTATAAAACTGTTATCTTTCTGTCGAGGGAGGGAGAGAAAGACAGACAGAAAGATTAGTGGTGAGTTGTGTTCTTAAATCTAAATAAACAAACCGCGGGCAAACACACTGGCACAACGGGCAGTCTAAATCTGTTTGGACAGTGTGTGTCCCTCACTGCAGTACCAACAGGAGGTCATTCATTGAGCTTCATCCAGTTTATGCCAACACATTTAAGCTAGAAGTTTTACTTTATCATGCAGGCCATGGTCAAACTCTCAAGAACCATGGATCTTTTTGACTCTGAATGCTTAAAGGGGTCATATGATGCGATTTCAAGTTTTCCTTTCTCTTTGGAGTGTTACAAGCTGTTCGTGAATAGATAAGATACCTAAAGTTGTAAAGACTAAAGTCTCAAACCCAAAGAGATATTCTTTATAAAAGTTAAGACTCGTCCACGTAAAGTCTCAAATCCAAAGAGATATTCTTTATAAAAGTTAAGACTTGTCCACGCCCTCCTAAAACGCCTTGTTTAAACACGCCCCCACATGTCTATTTCACTGTGTGGGAAGATTTGCATAACACTGCCCAAATGATTACGCAAAGAAAGAAGGCGTAACTTTGATTCTCGCTGTAGTATTGTTGCCGCTGCCGCGCTTTTCAGAAAGGCGGGGCATAGAGGAGAAACAATAATGTACAGTGTGTGGAAAATAATGTTTTTTTAACCTTAAACCGCATAAACACATTTCATTACACAAATTCACAAAACGTCATATGACCCCTTTAAAGGCAGGATATGAGTATGTTGTCACAAATATACTCAAATAAATAAATTAATAACTACATTAAAGAGTCAACTCAGTCTGTTCACTTATTCAATTTCAAAATTCTGTCCCAATGATTACCATATTTTATATGCTCTATGTGTGTGATCTATGTGTGATCAATGTGAATAAAATACTAAATTAAATCTGTTAGTCATACAAGGTGAATGTCTCGGATTAAACTGCTTGATTTATTTAGATTATGTCTAATCCATAATGTCTTTTTGTACTTTTTGAAGTGTGAACATTTTGGTTGCACAGAATTTAAATAGATGGACAAAAATGATGATGAGAATATATTCCTTTGTTTTCTGAAGATCAGCGAAGTCTTATGGGTTTGGAATGACATGGGGTGAGTAAATGATGACGTTGAGAGAGTGTTGTTTTTCGTTGGGAGAGCATTAGATGACAATACCCAATATTGACTGAAATTGAAAAATATATATATATCTCTAATATTGGCTGGTAATGTATTGTACCAATATAATGTTTCGTCTCCTCCACATCACCCTGGTGCCATTTTGGAGAATATCCACCGGATCTGTCTCCTACATTGTTGTGATTTGATCTGAACAGACATGAGGGTGAGTAATTAATGACAGAATTTTCATTTTTGGGTGAACTAACCCTTTAAAATCCTGTCTAAAACTGTGTCAGTGTTTGTAGATTTGAGATCTATTAATGGCTAAAATGTCTCAGTCAGTATAAAGTGTGTTACTGTAAGGCTAAGTTTGAACTCTTTTCATGTTATACATTCACCAAGTTTATAGACAACATTAAGCCAAGGCACAGAGAGGCAAGACATTCCCAAAATTCCCTGCTAAAAGTTAAATAACGAAGAATAAACAGATGGAAAGACTAATGTTCTCTCTCTGAGCTCCACCGGATTCCTGAACTGAACTGACATGCACAAAAACTGAGAAAACAACAGCTTCGATAGCATCTCTCCTCTTCTAGAGTCTTTATTTGTTAAAATTGCTTCCAAGTTTTTCACATAATTTTAGCAGTCTATCTCCAGCACATGAATGAATCAGTTATCACATTCAGCTGGATTTGCCTTTTTTAAAATAGATCCCAAAACACCTCGAAGAGGCGAACGGATGCAAACACGAGGCTGCAGCAACATGCCAGCACGTTCACACAAGCTGCTTTTGTGAGCAGTCAGAGGATGCCTGCGACAGGGTCAGCCACCGTTTGCCAGAGCTCATAGAGTGTTATTCAGCCGTGGCCAAACAGGGGCTCCTAGGGCCTGGAGCGGAGCCTCAGATAAGCATTGCTCTCTGTCTACCCCTGCCTCTCTCAACTCTCCCAGCTGGTTCCTGAACAGACTATAATAGCCCACTTGTTAAATACTCCCAAACCTCAGTAACATGATAACTTGCCTTATGTTTGAAAAATGAATGAGAGTCTTTAAGACTTTCTTCTGTCTTATACACCGCAAGAGCGGGAGGATCCTGACCTCCGGGAAGGTAGAGCAAAAACATGTTTTCCCAGGCTTCTCTTTCAGCACAAGCACATGCACATAAGTTCTCACACATGTACGCACGCTTGCACACACATGCCATGTCACGAATGTAGGTGTTGTGGTGTTAAGTGCAGAAGCGGCAAGCTGCCGTTTCCTGAGGAGAGGTTTAAATCTCAGTAAAAGCCCCCGTCCACCCCCCTCACCTTGTTCTCATCCTCTACCCTCACCCGTTTTCTTTACCTCTTTATTACATATACCAGTTTCCTTCATTCATTGAGCGACTAGAACACAGTTCTAAATGGCTTGTGTTCTAAATGTCCTATTGAACTGTTCTTGTGAGCTGCACACAAAAACACACAACACGATCAGTGTAATCTGATTCACGATTCATGACTTGTATGAACTGGTGCTTTTTAGTGAATCAAAAACATACAATCCTGAAAAAATGTCTCTCATGCTTTTTTTTGTGAATCAAAAAGTGAGACCAGTTTAGTCTCAAAAGTAACTACTCTAATCAGCAGTTTCTTTTAAAGTTCAAAAAGACAAGTTACCTGTTTGAATCAGTCTGAAAAAGTGTTATGCTTGTATCATTTATATAGTATTATATAATATTAAATACTATAATAGTAAATACTATTATAGTATTTAATATTTTGAATTAGCTTTTATTTCCATGTCTTCCTTGTAATATTGAGTGTTTTTTTAATTTATTTTTTTTTTTTTTTCAATATATAGCTATATATCTATTTTATCTGCTCTCTCAGGTTGAAATTATTCTATTAGTCTATTTGCTTAATCTTTGTTTTATTCTTTTCCAGGCTCTCCCTCCTGTTTTTTATACTTATGCTTCAATAAACATGCTAAGAAAAAAAATACAGTCTTTTAAGGCTTTTCATGTAATCTACACACATCTCTTAAACCCTTTTCTACTCTCACACCTGAGATACCCTGCATTCCTCACCTCAGATGAAACAGAGGGTCGAGTCATGCTGTTTCAAGACATAAAACAGTCCAAACTTCAGACACATGCTACAGTAGCCAGATCAGAGAGCTCAGCGAGAGAGAGAGAAAGAGAGACTGGAGGAAGACTGAATAGCCTGAGTGTGTATAAGGACGTCATCTGCTTGAAATATCCACAGCAGCTTCAACCTGCTACACACAGACCATGACTAAAATGAAACGTATGGAATATTTCTACAGGTCAAGGCTAAATCATGCTCTTTTTACATCTCTCCTTCATATTTTGCTTATATAAGCACATTTGCACGCATACTGGTTTGTTTTGAACACATAAACAGGACAAAAGGGAAAACAGAAGCAACATCAGAGGACTGCGCAGGTTCACAGTCCACAAAAAAATACAGTCTAAGCCGCACAAAACATACCAGGATCTGGCAACTCGCACCAGCTGGAATCCTCTCAGATGAAAATGGCTGATAATTACAGTTCATATTTTGTAATTTGTCTCGCAAAGGTATTTTTGCCTATGAAAGGAGTTCTTTAATAGAAAAATCTGGCTAAAGCTGTCTGCAAGGATTTATGGTTTCAACAAACAATCTGCAAAGCTGTGGCGGTGTGCTGGAGGGAAAGAGAGACTGGATGAAAAGAGATTTCTGAGCATCAGACACAACGAGGAACACCCGAATGAAAGCTGTAAGATACTGAGCGTACATGTCAAATCAAACAGTGTGTGTTTAATTACCTCAGGCTACAGGACGCTCATACGGACAGCATGTTGAATGGTGTTCATAGACAATGTGTCTGTATTTTTCAGAGATCAGCAGCCCCAGCCATAGTAGTTCCCAAGTGGGCTGAACTTTCATACAACATCTGTTTTTTGAGGTGTAGCACACTTGTAAAATCATAAAAGGCTTTTGTTTCAGAACCAATTTAAAATGCTCTTTCATATGAAATATTCAAATGGGATATTAAAAGTTGTTTTTTGAGTTTAAATAAATTGTGTAAAAAGGCAGAATTTGGAGAGGCTGGAGGATGCAGAGACCATCTCTAATGTATTTTCCAGTGTAAAATACTTTCTTCTCAATGCTTAATTTCCTCTGCTAAAGCTTGGGGGACTGAGTTCTACACCATTAAGAACGCCGAGCTGCAAAGTTACAGACAGAACATAAGCCTGAGAGGGCACAGCATGCAAAGCGGGAAAGGGAGAGAGAGCGGAGGAAATCATTACAGCTCTAAGCTGTTGGGTGTAAAAGAGCTTCTGACTCTGAAATACGATTGCAATAATAGCAAGAGGCAGACTTGAGTTTTACACCCCTTAATAAATTAGACTGCAGCGCAGACATCATTCCCTGATAAAATATCTCTCGAAACCCATTTACAATGATAGGAAATATTGTTTTAAATGACAATTGTGCTTGTGGTTGTTCACGTGGAGGCAGCAAATATGTCAGTGAGAACAAGTTAAAGATGTAATGAGGGCGCAATTGAAGGCTGGATAGCGCAACACATGCAGACACAAGCATTCACACAGACACAACACAGAGCTGTCCAGTTTTTGTCATTGCTTGAACCAGGCAAAAAAACATTCGCCTTAACGACTTTTGCAAATTGGACATTACTCTTTTGGAACACCCAAAGTTCAGTCCAGCCTCCAATTATGGGCTGAGCTGAACCACATTCACTGCACCAGCATATCATACTACAGCACACCATTAAAGGAACATGGGAAAAAATATTTGGCTGCAACACGACAACCACTCTCATAATTTATATCCAGTTGTTATTGGGGGTGTGGGGGAAGCTTTTTAACTGTATGTACGAGCTCTCAAACAGTTTTCTCATGTGAAAATCTCATTGGGAAAGTAAAATGTGGTTACATTTGAATATTGGCAAAACAAGTTTTTTTCCCCCCCAATGGAATTAAAGTGTACATGGCAGAAATAAAATGTCATACATCATTTATTGAAGAATACATAGTTCACTAGTGTTACCTGCAAGCACAGTCAACAGGTAGAGAGCATCTTGAGTCTATGTTTAGCCCAGTCTGAGTAAATGTAGGATGCTGGTTTAGTCTATAAAAGACTTCTTAGACTTTCAGTGTCAGAAAAAAGTCCAAACATAGCACATTTAGAGGTGCAACATCTAGTCACTGAGGCAGTACCCTTATGCAACCCTAAAAGGTGCATATTTGTACCTTAGAGTAGTTATATATACCCGTAAGTTACTACTAGGAATCTTTTATTGAAAAATAAGGTAAAATATGTCCCTTTAAGGGTAATGCCCCAGGGACAAGCTATCGTACCCCTAAAAGTAAAATTTTTTCAAATTTTTCTGAGAGTGGAATAGTTTGTTTAAGGGTTATGCTAATCACTAGGTGACATTATAGAGTTCAATAATAAAATGCATTAGGTTTCTTTTGAGCTTCTGCAGTCTAGACCTGTCACTCTAACAGCCACATCTTGAAATGCTTGATTTTTGGCATTAGCGGGGAGCAGTTTTCCCTAAATAACCCTGCAAGAGCTACAATAAAACCCACATCACACCTAACACATAAATCCGTTTAGTTATTTGTAAATTGAGCAATTATTATGGAAAGTTTTAAAGACCATGTAAGGCATTTTTGTCTAACATAGAGTGTATCTTTTAATTTGAGCAGCATATTGGGTGGATTCCAGAACCTGCCACTCAGAAAGTATCCCAGCAGTGTTCTGTCACCCCAGACCAGTCTGTCCTGGCCAAAGTCATGCCACAGTCACATTCTGCTCCTTCTTCCCAGCAGCTTGCTGAGCAACTGTTCCCTGCGCAACAGCCTTTCAATGCTCAGCAGCCCTGGGATGCTAGGGCACAGGGGATAACTGGGGGGTGGCGGAGCGAAGCTCAGTATACACTGATGTTTGCTCTACTGAATTCCCATGACAGTTAGAAAATGCTCTAACTTCCACCCCCCAAACCATCAACCCCTCACCTCTTCAAAAAAAAGAAAAGAAAAGAAAACATGCCTTGTTTTACTGCCCTCATTGCTCAAAAATAGTTTGAAATACATCAATTCAAAGCTTATTAGCGATGTTTTCACATGTTGCAAGCTGCGGTGTGCCAACACTGCTTGTATTTTGGAGAAAGTTGGAAAAGTTTTATCAGCTAGCAATGCAAAAAAAATTATGTATAAGCAGGTGACTGGTATGCAAATATATAAAACTAACACGCAGTCCGATCAGTACCTTGACCACTCCATTTTCGTGCATTGTGATGCAGTTGTTAGGGTCTTTAGACAGCTCAAACAGAGCCCGGGCTGTCGCTTGGTGCACCAAAGGGTCTTTTGAGTGAAGGTAGTGCACCAGTGGGGCTACAGCTCCAGCCTCCCCAAATGATACACAATTACTCCCCCACGTACAGCAGCAGGCGATGGCTTCTGCCAGGTACCGCCGTAACTTATCGTCCACCTGTACAATCACACAAAGAGAGGGGGACAGAGAAAACCTAATTGAACTGAGTACTGACGGTTATGCATTTTTAGTATGGTTACAATTGAGCGTATATTTATAACCAATGCTCCATCTAAATTTTTTTCTTGCTGAGCAAAACTTTTCTTTATTGGGCGGACATTTCGGCCACCTGAGCAAAAACATTCTATATACCAGACCTGTACAGCGCACACACAAAAAAAGTGTGTAACTTTTAACTTTAATGTGCCATTTATATTTGATTTGACCCTTGATGTACAGTGCCTTGCGAAAGTATTCATACCCCTTCATTTTTTTTCACGTTTTGTTATGTTGCTGCCTTATGTTAAACTGCTTTAAATTACTTTTTTTCCACATCAATCTACACTCCATACACCATACTGACAAAGCAAAAACAGAATTGTCACAA
>NW_015552606.1:429695-431703 GCF_001515605.1 Sinocyclocheilus anshuiensis | reverse complement strand
TTTTTTGTAAATTCCAAGTGTGTTTTCATGTGTCTACACTGAGGAGAGGATTGAGTTTGGCCACAATGCCATAAAGCACAGATCGGTGGAGTGTTGCAGTGATGTTTGTCCTTCTGTCTCCACATATGATCATGGAGCTCAACTAGAGTGACCATCAGGTTCTTGGTCACCACACTAACCAAAGTCCTTCTCCATCAGTTGCTCGGTGACCATCAGCTTGTTGTTCATCACTCTAACCAAAGCCCTTCTCCATCAATTGCTCAGTTTGGCCAGGAGGCCAGCTCTAGGAAGAGTCCTGGTTGTTTCAAACTTCTTCCATTAAGGATAACAGACACTACATGCTTCTATGACCCTTCAATGAAGCAGATTTTTTTCTGAACTCTTCCCCAGACGTGTGGCTTGATGCAAACCTGTTTCTGAGCTCTACAGGCAGTTCTTTTGACCTCAGGGCTTGGTTTTTGCTCTGATATGCATTATCAGCTGTTAGACCTTTAATTAAGATGTGTGTGCCTTTCCAAATCATACCCATTCAATTGAATTTGCCACAGGTTAACTTCACTCAAAGTGTAGTAACATCTACAAGTAATATGAATGCTCCTGAGCAAAATTTCAACTGTCTCAGATAAGGGTATGAGTACTTATGCAATGGAATCATTTAAGTTTTTTATTTTTAATAAATTTGCAAAGATGTTAAAAACCAGTTTTTTGCTTTACCATTATGGTGCATGGAGTGTAGACTGATGTGGGAAAAAGTAATTTAAAGCAGTTTAACATAAGGCAGCAACATAACAAAATGTGGGGGGGAAAAAAAAAAATGAAGGGGTATGAATACTTTTGCAAGGCACTGTAACTAAATGGTGCACATTTTAGGTTACCTGAGAATTTTTTTTTTACAGTGCTGTGCTACCAAGAAATTCTATTAAAAAATATCTCACGCAGAACAGTTGAATTTTTTATAATATAATATAATATAAAATGTGAACATGTGAATTCTTTTACAGTTATCTAAAACATCTCCATGTAATAGATTTTGCACACTACACCTGTCCCGGAGTTTTGTTACCATTCTGTGCCCATCATCCGCTATTTCCACCACTTAATCAAGCCAGTCTTCTTTAAAACATGACGTTTTATTTCACATCATTGCGTTTGCGTTTCATCCGCAACCATTGCAGTATATTTGGCTCACATCATTCCTGCAAACCGCATTCACCGGTTCTAACTCTATAGCTACACTCTATAGCGGTTTACCCAAGCATTGCAATTATTTCGCAATCAAATGGCTTTCCCAACTCATTTTTGCGGCTGTCCTGTGTGCGGCATATTATTTCTTCTGCACGGCCACGCATACGCGCAGCTTAGAGGGAACATTGGTTATAACTCATTTTCAGTAACAGAAAAAGTACTTTAATATTATGAGGTGTCTGTACTGTTTGCTTGGCTTATGTTAGAATAACAAAAATGCCTCTAAGACGCCTTCTGTGAAATGACTAGTAGGACAATCTCAGAGAAGTGAATTTGTCGATATGAAACATGGCTAGATCAGCACTCACGGTGTTGGTGAGATTGGCCAGCATGGGAACCACACCATGGTCTGTAATAACTGCCAGGTTCTCCACATCTTTGGCAATTTTGGCGATGGCTGCACAAACACTGGCCAGCACGTCTTTATTTTGTGATTTTAGCAAGTTAACAATAAGCTCCAAACCACCTACAAAGGAACGCACCATTTCCCCAGCATCCTAAACACAGAGAAAACAAGAAAATGTCATGAATTGTGAAAATGTTCATTTTTGTGTTTTATCATGCGTTTAATCATTCACTGAACTACTGAGAATAGCCACATTTCTCTTATGATACTTGGAGACACTCCAGCATGCTTTGGGATGAGACACAGACTGTGAGATTCAGCAAGTATGTACTCATTCTGTCACTATGAAACCTGTACATGTCAAACTCAATCAGTCCACACTACCTAGAGCAGTGGTTCCCAACCCTGGTCCTGGAG
>NW_015552606.1:403620-429619 GCF_001515605.1 Sinocyclocheilus anshuiensis | reverse complement strand
CTGATTCAGGTCATCAGCTCATTAGTAGAGACTCCAAGACCTGAAATTGGTGTGTCAGAGAAAGGAGACATGCAAAATGTGCAGTGTTGGGGTGCCTCCAGGACCAGGGTTGGGAACCACTGACCTAGAGAATATACTGACCTCAGAGAGGAAATATGGCTGAAAAAAAAGAGCATTTGTTATTTTTCCCTTTGTCTGTGTGTTTGTGTGTGTGTGTAAAGCAGAGCTGGTTTTAGGCTTGGTGGCACCATGCTGGAGGACGTGTTTTCTCCCAATGGCCCCAGGTCACAGGAAAACTCATGACAAAGTAGAGGGTAAATCGCAGTAGAACAGTGGGCATTAAAAACACACATGCCCACACATATTGCACAGATATATGGCAACTTTAGTCACTCTTTTATATTCAGTCCAGTCATTTCAGTTGTGCCAGAGGGTATGTAGAATGCCAGCATGGCACCAGGCTGTTCAGAACGATTATAAAATAGTACAGTGATATCTTTATTGATGGTACAGAGGCATATCATTATGGTTTTGGAATCAGATGAAGCCGAACATTCAGTAAATAAACCATTTTTTTCCCACCTGCTATTTTTACTTAATAAATATGTCACTTTCAATGACAAGGAATGATTATGGAGTACCACAGGTTGTTGCTTCTGTTCTTGTCATGTACAAGACACAACCACGTCTTGAGTTTACCTCTGTGCAAAGATAGTCTACTGAAACTCTAAAGTCCATGGCCCTCTTGTAAGTGCAGTCCTCTGGGGTTCTCCTGAGAATAATAAAGTCTGTCCTTCTATAACCCTGTATTTCACAACGCAGCTTAACCCTAATAAACCCTTGTACACAGCACAGTAAAAGTCAGCCATCCACCCTGCAGACCCAGAAAAAGAAGAGGAGAGCCATAGCAGGTCAAGCGTGCAGAGCAGGGTGAGCCTCTAAAGTGATGCCAAAGGATGAGCTCTGTGTTTAGTGTGTCTGGGCACAGATCAGGGAGGAGAGGGGAGGAATCTGCAGCGTGTCTCACACAGGAAATGGCAGTACAGGAATATTGATGAACACTGGGAAAGAGAGAGTGAGAGAGAAAAGCGGGAGCAGAAGAGGAAGTATGGCAGAGCCACCAGCTGCGGAGGGTCACTGAGGAACCCTTTCAACCCAGGGCCCACAAAAACATCCCCAACTAAGTTCCACATCAGCAAACACAGCACGAAGCGAGATGTGCAGAGAGGGAGGAAGAGTGAGGGAGAAAGAGGGAGAACGGATGAAACACAAACAGTGTACAAAAACCAATGTAAGCCAAGCTGAAAGAAGGAGAGGAAAAGGCCCGAGGGAGAAAAACGAAAGAACAAGCTGCTGAGAGTGTGAATATGAGAGACAAAAATGAGGGAACTGCACTCAAAAAACATTATAGCATTAAGGGAATTGAGTGTGAGGTATAACATTTTAACATTTACATTAATGCTTCTGGAAGATGTTTTAATTTAAAGTCTACATAAACGCACTAGCGTCAACGAAAGCAGATTGTGGTGTCACCTCACATCACCTGCATCTGGTTGTGCTTGAACACACCGCAAATACTACATCCACCAACCAACTAGCCTGTACTGTACATTCTGCACCTGCATGACAGGAAACAACTCTCCATACCAGCAGGTGGCAGTAGCCTGTATTCATCATTCAAAAAGAGACACCGGAATACCTAGGACTGTGGATATAGACCAATTTGGAGTAGACGTCACTGTTACGTCACTTGCAGCTGCGCGCGCATAGTGATGGCAGAAAAACACTGGGAATAAGTGGAGGGAAACGGGTAAAATCCATGGAATAAGAGAAAAAATGTCTTGTTGTGCCTTTGGATGTCAGAATCGGAATGCAAATAATTTTTATATAATACTGTCGTCACGGACTTTATAACTCGACTTAACTCAAAAATAGTGAGTTTGTCAAATCTGAGGGAAAAAAGCCAGAAGAGCCGAGGAGAAAAGAGAGAATGACAAGTAGTTTTTCCTTATTAGAATTGTGAGATATAATCTCGGAATTGCAAGAAAAAAGTCAGAATTTTGAAATATAAACTCAAAATTAATTTTTTTATTCTTTTATTCCATGGCTTGAATAGACTGCTACGTTAAAACTCATTTTCTGCCACCAGATAGGCCCCGCCCACAAAAACGTCATCACTGTTTGCAAACACTGAAATTGGTCTATACAAACTGTAAACAAAGAGTAGTGCTTGCCTTACTATCATGCTCACCACAGACGGATTTGCTACATAGCTTCTTTGAATATGTCTGATTAGTTGAGTTATTTATGTGCCCTCTTGGCTTCATCTTTTACATGCTTTCAGCACTTCTATTTTTTCGTGCATTGGTTCGCTAAGCTGAACAGCCAATCAGAGTGTTCCTCTTCAGGAACTCGAGCTGCGTCGAAAACGCTAGGGGACCACTCCTGGCTCTTCTGTCCTCTCGCCCTAGTTGTGCAATCTTCCACACTCGGCAGAGACTTAGAAGTCTGGCGGCGTGGGCATTCTCGTTCCCCTAGCGTTTTCGACGCAGCTCGAGTTCCTGAAGAGGAACGCCTCAGGTTACATATGTAACCTTAGTTCCTCGAGGGAACGAGACGCTGCGTCTTGGTGCCATACTTCCGGCGTCCCTGCCAGCGCTTGCTTCATTCCTAGGAGCTGACGCTGGTCTCACCGCACGTGCTTTTATAGCCTCCTGGTCATTACGTCACCCGCCGTGACGTCTCGCCCATCTATTGGTCTGATTACACACGAGGTTCAGAGCCCGTCACGCTGAAGGGCGTTCCCCTAGCGTTTTCGACGCAGCGTCTCGTTCCCTCGAGGAACTAGGGTTACATACGTAACCTGAGGCGATTTCTCTCACCAACAGGCTCTGCCGCCGATGCTCGACTAGTTTCACTGCTGCGGGTTGACAGACAGCTCAGCATGCCATGACTTTTAAGAAGCCAATGTATTTCTACTGCAAAACAAGGAAAGAATGAGAAAATCTGGCCAAAAATGTGTTTTAGAGTTTTTGATTCAATGCAGTCCGGCAGTGGTAACTTTCAGAAAGTCTCTGTACTAGTTGTTAACAACTACTTACTGCCATTGGTCCAAAAATATGTCACCCCCAGCAATATGTTTGCTGCTCAGCTGTTTTGACCTTCTTTCTAGACCTAAGTGAAGAACGAAGTGAAGCCTTTACACTGCATTTTTAAAATGTACAGTTCATCAGTACATGCATTCCCTGAGACTCAAATCTAATAATTTGTCCAAATTCTGGACAGGCACCACAAACAAAAGAAAATATAATAAATTGTGCACTGAGAAAGTGCGGCCACATTTACCATTGTTCGACAAATTTTCACAGACAAAATACAGTAATTTCAGTAGGAATACACGGGATCAGGAATTATGTCGATGGCAAAAGATTTCCTCATACAGATTTCACAGTGGGCTCAAGTAGATTCGCCATGTTAACCAACAGAAAAGTGTTTGGTTTCAAAGTGATTTCTGTGCGAGCTGTGCTTCACACATCACTACACTATTGGACCTTTTTTTGCAAACAAAATTTTGCAGAAATCACTAATGTACCACACCTTGATTCTTTGGACTAATTGGACTAATTAAGAATGGTCCTCAGATAACATTGCATGCATTGCATGATCTCACAGTAGCTAATAATCACTAGAGGATTCATACTAAGTACCAGCTGTAAGCATGTGTTTTTTGCGCTGGTAGGGATTTTAAAGTCCCCAGATGCGGTTCCTCAAGCAGGATTCTCATAAATCTGGCCCTGGAGCTGCTAACTCAATCCACATGGGCCTTCATCTAAATAACTGCTGCTGTGAGGCCGATCAGGTTCCTGGTCTGGATGGGTACGCAATTTCACCTAGTCCTTGCCACCAACCCTCACTCTCCTCTCTCTGAATGTGCATGCTAAGACGTAATTTCACATAGCCCTTGCCACCAACTCTCACTCTCCTCTCCCTCAATGCACATACTAAGGGCTGCTGACCCATTGCAGTCCATGAAGTGAACCTGCATTGTTTTAGCGACACATCACACAGAGAAAGAAAAGATAAGAAATTCTTCCCCTGAGAGAAGCAGAAAACTGTTGGTTTAGACAAAAAATAAAGATTATACATTATGCATTATACAACAATGTTCTTTTATTTGTAACTGTGCTGATAATCTACAGGAACAATAATGGGTTTGTGTTAATGCGTAAGAGGCTCAGGAAAGCAGACTTGCTCTGTGCCAGCTATGAGATTTATATCCTATATATAGATGAGACCAACTTCTTTGTCCATATTCGGGATGTTGTAACTCTGAGCACGTGATTTCTCTGTTTACTTGTGGACTGGTAGAAAGTTAACAATTTAGAGGGCAGCACTCTTAAATGTGCATTTAGTAGTTCTTTTGTTAGTGTTAGCATCTCTGTTCTTCAGATACTGATTCCACAATGGCATTAGAATTGGGCAACTTGGGCATCTCTAATCAGGACTTTGCATATCTACAATGGCAGCAGTCAATATTCATTCTCTACTATGTTTATTGAAACACCATGGGTCATGTCATTTCAACATGGCAAGATACAGATGAACTTGTTTTGAAACTGGGCATAATTAAACATACCTTTGCATTTTCAATGCAGGGGCAGATGGCCCAGGCAGCACTGGCCTGAACGTCTGGATTGGGGTTCTTCAGCAAAGACCAAAGAAGACGTACACCATCAAGACGATCGATTATCCTGAGAGAGAAGAATAACAACTTGTAACCTCTGGATACTGAGTGAGATGTTACATCAACCTGATTTATCACCCCCATTACATAGTTTACAATGCAATGTACATTGTAAGCTCATGACTTGTTTTCCAAACATGTTTATATGTCTGTTTTTCCCAGGATTCAGTTTGGCTTTTGCAGCAGACTATCCCTCCTGGTGTGATGATGAAAACATTCCAGTAGCAGATCAGAAAGTTTCTCAGCATGGCTTTACCATCACATCCCACCTGCTCAGTCCCTTACACCGTTACCCCCTGCTCATCTTCCAACAACTCCATTAAAACATGTTCGCATCAGTCTGGCCAAGGCCTGACCCATACAATGCTTTTAGGAGATCCATGCAGATATTTATAGCAGACCGTGGACAAACACTCACATTCACACACACTTGCATGGAGCGCACCGTTTAACTTGGTTCCTGTCGGCGAGTCGGAGGAGGAAAAAACCCAGAGAAAGTATGTTTTCCAAGTCAAACATTCTCAGAGACAAGTCTTTCTATATTTCACTGCTTCTGAGTGAGGTTTACTTAAGAACAGGCTGTATTTCATGCTGTGGATATGATTCGACTAAAGGATGTAGTCAGGCTCTGGGAAGCCCGGGAAAATTACTCTTCAGTGCGGTCCGTTTGTCAGGTATAAATAACATGTAACCTGTTTCCCATGTGTGCATCAAGCGACAAGGCTGACATTCAATGCTGTCATAATTGCTAAACCACGCCACAAAGGGGGGAACCAGTGAATGGAGGCCGGGCCGAGCACTGGTCAGAGCAATTTAACGCCAAGCGTTAACGCCAAACCCATCCTGATAATAAATCAGTTTGAGAAGCACGATAACATGGAGAGACCCATGCTACCCCGAGAGGCCACTAAATCCTTCAGGAGCAGGACATAATCCTGTACTTGAACAGGTAAGATGCACTCAACACTACAGTAGTAGGATGTATCTAGAAATCAGTCCCTGTACTGGTTTAGCTGTGGAAGTTTGTGTGCTTGACAACAACAATGAAAAATTTTGTTGCAATTGTTTAATGCCCATTAGATGTATAAAGATCTAATATTTCAATAAATCATTTTGAAAAGGTAATTAGTATGTTTTCAAATTGACCAATATTTCTGAGAGTTCCAGATTAGTTTTTACCATGTGGAGGGCAGACGGTCATGAATTCCTTTTACTACTTTTAATTTCAGAAATAGGCCTGAACATGCTGTTCTACGAAAGAAAACAATCATCAAATACAAGCTATGCTTATTGCTTTGTAGACTACTGTGCTTAATTCTCAAAATAAACCATCAACACAGAATGAAAAGGATTGAAAAAGCATTAAAAAAGACTCCTTGTTACAAGGAAATGGGAACAAAAAGACGGGTCCTGAGAAAACAAGAACATGTTAAAGAGCTGTTACATAGAACTACAGGATTGAAGTTCTTGGTCACTCAAAGAGTCAAATCAAATGAATGACCTTATGTCTTCAAAAACAAGCTTTATGGACTTTTACTAAACCACTGTGGTTGCTCACATCCATGAACGTATTAATCTTTCAGACAAAGGCTGTGTGAGCTTGGGTGCCGAAGAGAAGGGAACAAAATGCTCTTCATTTGTGTCCAGCATTAATTAAGAAGGGGACTGCAGACTATAACGGTCTTGTAAAAGCAATGAGAGTCAGATGTGTTAAATATACAGAAAAACCGATACTCAAATCTCTGGGAATGTGTGAATTACATGGCAGTTTTGTGCTCTGCATATATTAAAGACAATGATACTTGTTTTACTGTTTATATCACCACTAGGGCTGGGTATTGATACAGATTTCCGGACTCCATTCCCATTTTGCCATTTTGTCCATTTTGCTTACATATGAAAGAAATTCTCCATCTGCTTATGTCATAAATTATACAGGGCCGTGTTTCAGACTGATTAATTCTGGTAACTCGTCTTTTTTAACTATTTATTAAAAGAACTAACTCATGAGAGTCATTTGTTTCAGGAATCAGACTACCAAAAAGTATTCATGAGTTATTTGTTAGCAAATTAAGACTACACTGGTCGCATTGTTCATTTGTTTTTGCACGCAGCCTGTGAGGGCACCCCAAAGGATGTTTCTTGCCATTATTTTGTAAGTAAACAGTCTTTTTATTGCATGACACTCAATACAGACTATAATCTAGTACAGTACAGTAAAGTGCATGGGGTGAAAAGCTGAAAAAGACATTCCGTGTACGCATCTGTGCTTATGCTCGCCTGCCTTTTTCTGTTTAGCAAGTCCAAATGGTCGTTGTCAGAAGTGCTTTGCAGTTTATTCAAACTGACCGCACTGAGACAATAAAAGGAGTAGGTAGGAGTAAACACAGATCTCTGAGCCCTGTAATTACAGTACCAGGGCTAAGGGCTCTTGCCCTGCATGTGTGGAGCAGACTGGTCAAGCTGCACATCCCAGGCCCCGTTGGATCCGCCGCAGAAGTGGTGAACATGGAATCTTTTACAGAGAAGAACAAGAACAATGCCTTGTCATCCTAAACCGAGCCAATGGCAACAGTGAGAGGGATTACAGGGCCAAGGTTGGACACTGTGAGCATTGTCAGCTGCTGGACTGTTTCTGGACAACTGTTTTGGATTCAGGTTAATTAGGTCATACAAAATCAGTAAAAACGGTCTTATATGAGTACAGAGAAAATGTGTTACTAATACTAATACAGTACAGTGTTATTATTTGGCTTGCAAAGGACAAATTTAAAAGTGCCGTAAAATTACAGTCAATCTGAGGTAAGACTTACGCCATGTTATCAGGGTCAGTGGCACAGGCTCCCACAGCCCTTGTGACGTTTACCAGAAGGGCCTGGTTGGTGCCGCTGAGTAAGTTGACCAAAGGCTGGATACCACCGCTCTTGCGGATGGTGGCAAGATTCTCCGATATTTGGGCACATTCTCCCAGAGCTCCCACTACATTAACAAGTACCTCTTCAGGTTGGACTTTGAGCAGACCTACCAGAATTTCTAGTGCCTTATACTCCTGAAACCTGTGAGAGAGAAAGAAAGAGAGAGAGCAAGAAATTATTACTCATATGCAAGTCAATGAAAAAAATACTAGCACTCTTTTTTTTCCAAAACTTGGGCACATTTTCTCTGTGAACACACTTGCTTGTAATAAAATAAATAAATAAGATCACAGCTGTTGAAAGCTGTAAAGTTTTGTAATGAATAGTGAGTTTTCCCCGTATGTTTAACATTTTGGGTTCAAAATGTGGTATCTGATGGGATAATGGGAAATCCATGGGAATTCCATGAGAGAGAGCAAGTTGTGTCAATATTGCTCTGAAGGACCTTTCTTCAATGGATACAAAAAATGAAATGGTTTGTTTATAATTAGATGAAACATTTTTTTTTCATCATGTAATGGATTGTAATGGAAGACTCAAAACGCTAAATAGCAACAGGAAGTATTCATAAGGGTTGTGGATATCTAGGAGGAGAATAAATCCGGTGATCCTTTATTACCGCAACATTTCCCACGCTGTGCTCAATATGCATTTATGCTCAATGACCACATTTTTGGTTTGGAGCGAGACAACAATAGCTTTTGGTGCGATTCTGGCTTTGTTTTCCAAGTAGTGGTAAACTACAGTAAACATTTAAAAGGCATATAAATGTGGTTGCAGTGCCTCAACTAATCTCTGATGTACGGTTAAACTATATGGCTGTTTTTATTCACAATTACGGTTTCTGGCTAAGCAGCCCTGAAGACCATTGAGCGTCCAAGGTCACTTGGCTCTGGTCAAAGTCAACCAAATTTCTTCTTGCAAGTAAAACAGAAATTAAAAGAACAGCTGCCAAAATTAGCTCAGCATAAAAAGTCAGAAAAAAGCCAAGCCTACACATAGCATGTAAAACTGAGATGCCATCAGCAAAGTGTTATCAGTATGCTACATTAAAGTTGTGGAGTAATTACATGTTACCTCTGATAAATGGACTGTGGGTGTTGTCTATTTTTGTAAAGCCAACACCAACCTGCCAAATAATCATGCCAAGAGAAACAACATGAAACAACACCGGTCAGTTGCTACCACAAAAAGAAGTTTAAAGAGTGAGCATGCATTTTAAAGCTCCTAACGGCATCCTAAATGCGCCTATTGACTCTTTGATTAATAGTATAATATAGAAGCACATTGTTATAGTTGTAAATAAAAATTCACTGATAAAGGATATTTGACGTGGGTGGCTGAGGAAAGACTGCAAAAATAATTTTTAGATCTCTAAGTGACCAGTAAAACCCAAAACATTTGACCCTTTTGCTAAGACCCACAGTTAAAACATTCCCGACTTAGCAACTGTTGCCTTCTCTCACTTTCTTATACAAACTTTTATACTTTTCTAATATAGGTTTATGGAGATATAGTTTTAAATGCAATTTTAAACTAACGTTTTCAGTTCTGAATCATTTAAAGTTATGATTTCTCTTTTCAGTTTACTTGAAGAATTGTTTGCCACCATTCTTCTTAGTTTTATTAATTTAGCAGTTTCTTTGAAGAAAACATCAGATGAAACTTTCTATGGGATGTTCTGTGAAGCTTGTCTGAGTTAGCAACAACAAAGGTCAGTAATTTCAAAATGAAGCAATTATGGATCACTTTGATGGCACTACCGCGGGAAGATAAGGGAATTTAGAAGTGATGCACCAAAATTATTTATTTATTTAACACTGAAACCAAGTTTTCATTTAGCCAAAAGATAAAATTAAATAGATAGATAGATAGATAGATAGATCAAAAATAAATAAATGAACAAAATAGATGTTGACATGGTCAAAATATGTCAATGGATAGCATTAATTAAAAGTCACTGTTTCGGTCAGTGATTTCAGCCCACCAAAACTACTTTGCCCTATTTCATTACTAGAAATGTATATGTAATTAAGCCTTTAGTGAATTCTTAGCTGAAAAGATCATACATAACTGTGATATTGAATTAAAAGCCCTATATAACTAAAAACTCCAGTGAATATTACCCTTTGTGTATTATTAAATTAAGGTTATGAGCATAATCATTATAATATTTTTCTAGTTATAATATAACAATTTTAATTGTATGCATCATTAATCAGGTAAATGGTTAACATATGCCTTTCCCAGCACATCTGTGGAGGTCTCACACCCTTTTCAGTCACTAGCACCTTCTAAAAGCCCCTTCGACCCAGCCCTGACCCCCTCTTTTTACTGGACTCAAGTGACCAGCCCTCTCATCATCCACACAAAGACATGCTGTCTGCTGCTGGCAACACCAGAACTCTCAGCTTGTGTGCTTTCAGCGGAGAATAATAAGAAGGAAAAGCACCTCAAAATTATGACCACTGTAAAATACATTCTGAAATGATTTTGCCTTAAAATGCCAGGCCGTGATTGTTTCTGAAATGGCACACTGCACTTACACGGAGACCAGATGGATCGGGAAAACATTCCCTGGTAAATGATCACTGACCTAGCTCTCCCCTCCCTCGGCAGATTTAATTTTACATAAATGGTTGGTTGTTTTATTCCAAATGCTGTGTTCGACCTTGATGCTTTATACGTTGTAAAAAAAATTGTAATAAAACCAGTTCTTTCTTCATGTCCAAGTAAGCATTAAATATTCTGCCAGTAACACAGTGGTTTTCTGTACAGTTGACGTCTCAAACTTCAAACCAGCCACCTGTGCAAGTGAACACAACACAATACAGACTACGATAGGAAAATAACTGAACAACGGGAGAGGAGTGTAGCTCTATATAGTTTGGCACTTCTAGCACAAAATGAATCTTTATTATCTTCTGGATAAAGATAAAGAGTTGATAAGAACTAATACACTGATAAAAGGACCTGGGGCCTCATGTATAAAACTTTCTGTAGATTTCATCCTAAAAGTGTGCGTACGCACAAAGGATTTCAGATTTATAAAACCATGCATACGCCAGAACCTGTGCAAAATTCCCTTTAAAAAACTCAAGTCAGTGGAAGATTGTACATACATGCATTTTGGTCAAACTTTATTTTAAGGTCCAATTCTCGCTATTAACAAACCATTGACTACAACTTTTGCCTCAAAAAAAAAGTCCTAATTTGCTGCTTATTAATAGTTAGTAAGGTAGTTGTTAAGTTTAGGTATTGGGTAGGATTAGGGATGTAGAAAATGGTCATGCAGAATATGTGCTTTATAAGTACTAATAAACAGCCAATATGTTAATAATAGGCATGCTAATAAGCAACTAGTTAATAGTGAGAATTGGACCCTATACTAAACTGTTACCTGCATTTCCACCCCGTCTCCTCCCTGAAATAACCATATAGGTAGCTTACAACGCCTAGTTTTACTATGCATAACATCATCTGCATATCATTTTCAAATGCATATTCCCATCCACGTAATACCATGTTTAACAATATAAAAGACATTAAGAAAATATGAGATACAGAAGTAACCTTGTTTTTTTGGGGGATAAATAAATCAAAATCGTATAAAATACTTTTCAGAGAAAGTTTGCAGAGAATAGTTATTCTCATTAATTTCCACTGGCCAAATAGTATTTTTAATTGTTTTAAACTAATCAAATTTATGCAATTTTGCCTATAAGGTAAATATGTATTTTAGGACATTTAGGACTATGTCAAGTGCTCATCATTGATCATTAGTCGCACAAAAATATTTTCTCAGAACATGTGTTCTGCTATTTAGAACACAATTTAAAGCGGAATTATCATGTGTCAAGCAATCCTTGCTGTGGTTAAAACATTAATACATAGCATGCCACAGGAAAGTGTTCATAAGCAGCGCATCCAATACAAATATTTCTTTATCTAAATTAATTCATACAAGTTTTGTTTAACTTCTGTATAATGACTTTATGTAATTTGAGTACTTAACTCCATTAAGAGTGCAATATTTAATCTAAATGTGTATATCAAACTGAAAACAGAGTTTAAAATCATTGTGAACTTCATCACTTTGCTCACTCCAGTAAAAGAGTTCACATGCACGGTCTAGAGTGGTTCTCAAACTTTTTACAGCGGAGTACCCCCTGGGGCATTTAACATTGTTCTGCGTACCCCCTCTCTTCCACTTAGACCGCAGTCACACCTTTTCTATTAAAGGACAATATTTGCCCCACTAAGTGCATTTTTTACCTTTATAGAGGCAAACATTTTCTATCCTTATTAATTGAATGTCATGTTTTATGTCATATTTTTAACATTCCATTAAGTGTATTATTAATATAATAAATCAAGCAATAAATGATGGCAAATAAAAGTGATACTTGTAGATTTAAAGTAAAACCGCCAATAGGAGGTGGCAAGTCGCTGTCTTAATGAGCCAGACGTCGCGTCATTCATTCATTCAGTAACGAAGCAAAATGCTGTAGGCCTAGTTATGAATGGGTTATTAATCATTGACTCTCCAAATCGTTCAAAGCCACAGATTCGTTCACTAATGAAACGTCGCTGTATGTTGCTTGGAGACGCACACCAAATGATACGGATTTCGTTGGAACTATTATTTAGTTGCAAAATAGAACAGACAATATTCTGTTTAAAATGTAGTCTACATTTAAAATGTAAAATGTTAACTTAATATTACCTTTTTTTTTGTTGAACTGTTGTAAAAATTGCCACATTTGCCATCGTTTGGATATTCAGGGAAATTTGCATTCTTGCACATATCTTAAACATAAAACAATAACTCGCACAGGGTATGTGTCTTTAACGAAGAGAGTTTAAATTGATCTCAGTCCGTGTCAATATTTGCTCTTCATGCTATTAAGTGAAGATCTACTTAAAGATACATTGAACAGCAGCACGATTTGCTAAAGCAGCATATTCAGCGGACATCCTATCACATGCACGCTGCTTGTGTGGATGCAGTCAGTTTTGACCGCAAAAGATGAGGTAAGCTGATTGGATATCATGTATTTGACCGTTTACGGCACCCCCATTTTCCTGTTTTTACATTAGAAGTGGCATTTTGCTTGTCAGAAATACATGTTCGGTTTTAATGTTACTTTAAGTTGGAGTAGAATTAAATGAATGCCAAAACTCAGAATTTTGTTTGCGTACCCCCTCCGTCATCTAACATACCCCCAGGGGTACGCGTACCCCAGTTTGAGAACCACTGGTCTAGAGTGTCTGTATGGTGCGCACATATTTACGCCTAGTTTACTTCTTATAAATCCTGATTTGTGCATGGAAAATTGCATACGCACATTTCTATGCCCATTTTATACATCTAGTTGTTCTGCATAAAATATGGTAAAAAAAAAAAAAAGGTGTAGAAAAAGCAAGAAAAAAGAAAATAAGAGAAATGTTGTGTTTTGTGGACAAAAAGACTTATCTTCAACAGAATCTTAAAGGAAAGATTTTTAGGGGGAAAAATCCACCTCTCTGAGTCCATGAAATGCAAGTTGATTAATTAATCGTGATTATTTTGCATGGTTTTTGAAGCATCAATTTTGAGGGACCCATCTACTTGCATTTTATGGATTCATTTTTCTAATCTCTGTTTGTGCTCCACAGAAGATAGAAGATAGAAGATAGAAAGTCATATACGTCTGGGATGGCATCACCTGGAAAAAAAAAACACTCTAAAAATGATCTGAAAACAATATTGTTCCTCTGTGTTGTTATTTTTATAGTTGTGACCTGGAGACCACTGTTCTCTAGAATGATTTAAAAAAAAATGTTTTTGTTAGTTATCTTTTTCGGTGTGAAAGTTTATACTTCAGTATTGTTTACAAACTTTGTTTACTGGCTTGTTTAATCTCTCTTTTAAGCATATGTTTCAACAAGGCTTCTTCCAAGGTATTACCGTGGCCCCAATCTTAACAACTGAATGTTTTCACAGAGCATTGCTTTTCTTAGAGGACACTTATTTGGCTAATGGGACATTAAGTGAATTGAATGTGGCATGGGGCACCTGCCTCCAGTTTCAGCAAACTAAGCCTGATGTAAAAGCAGGATGAGCTTTTGTCAGGTTTGACTTATGAGGTGGAGAGAGAGTGGCCATGCTGCTACTGGGTCATTTCAGACAGAAGCCTCCCTCTGAATTCCTCTTTCAATACTATTCTATTTGCGGCTGGTGTGGGGCTAGACAGTAGATCTGTCTACAGATCCTAGTCTATAACAATCCTATAAAAAAAAAAATTATCTTATCATAAACTAAAAATGTAGATGTATCAGCTCCTTGGCTTTAAAGCTGTGAAAATAACACCTGATAATTTATAGACAGGTAATGGAGGAATTAAAGAATGCATTTTTGAGCCCTGCAGAGTACATGTCCCCAAACGCACACTGCAAAGCAAAGTAATATGTGTAAATCACTTTTATATGAGAGTGCTTGTGTGACAGAATGGGCAAGCCAGATGATGATTCCAAGCTTTTTTTGTATTTATGGGGGAAAATGACTGGCTTAAAAGACATCAGCCGCCAGAAAAATTACAACTGGAAAGCCTCCAGGATGGTCATCATCTTTGTTGAGCTAAGTGACGTTGGAATAAAGACCAGCGTGCTTAATATGACAAATGGTTTAAGAGTCTTTCAGCTTACACTCCTGATTATTACAGCACAACTGTTTCAGAGAAGCATTCCACATGTCCCACATCCCACTTGCCACTAATGGAGCAACGGCCTCGACCCACACATCACGGGTGTCTATAAAATCAACACTTTACTTAATCTTTTGTTAGTGGTATGGGTGAAAGAACAATTCGCATTCCTCTAGCAAAAAGTCATCATAAAAGATCAGAGCTCATTCACACAGTTTATAAAAACTTTTGCTCTCTCTTCAAATAATCACTCCTGTAGCTGCACTCAGCACAGACTCGGATGGACAATGGTTGACAGCTTTGAGCCATGGAAAATCTGAGTGTTAGAAGTGAACAAATGAGACATCTCATAAAAGCGAAGGCTGCGTTTGATTGCATATCCTCTGTCCTTCACCTTACCAGACCCCTTTTTACGAGTGGTGCACAATTTGACCAAATCTGGAGCCAATTATGCATCTCACATTGATTTGACTCCTCCTAGTCTAAATATGCCACACTGAGATCAAGAGGTCTATTGACTACACAATGAAATTTAGATTTTTAGGAATGTAATCAAGATAAAGTAAATCTTTGTAATACGGTTCTTTTAAACCTGTATTCTGCAAGATAAAACCCATAAACCTCATGAAACTAATCACAAATGTCAAACTTCTTCTAATTTATTTCTATCTGTGATAAATTATGTGAATTAATATACGGTTTAAAATATTTCTTCCACATATAATGAGTAATTATGCTTGTTCTGAGAGGAAAAATTTAATAATTTTTCTGAAAAATTAAAGAAATGTTTGCGCAGAAGCTCTGTAGTTACATGCACATACTTAGCTACATTTTCCAAGCTGATGGAACATTTCCAGATGGCTCCAGTTGTGGCAGCTAGTAACTGCTTGTTTTCAGCTTCGTTGAGCAATATGACCAGTGGCTTCAGTCCGTCGTACTGCCGCACCAAATCACGGGTATGTTTATCTTCTGCACACTAAGACAGGAATGAAGCCACACACACATACATACAGTACACAGATTTAGGCAGCATCGAGATGTGCACCACACTGATGATCAGAGCCAAGACTAAATTAGTATTTTCATTTCATATTTACCTCAACTTCACTCCTTTTATACAGTGCCAAAGAAAAGTGTAGTTGAGTGTGTACGGCAGTACCTTAAAGATAGCGCTGGCACAGTGCATTTGGAGCTCCTGGTTGTCACAGCTGAGGTTCTTCACCAGATCCTCAATCATGCCCTCAGTCTGTATAGCAATTCTGTAGCTCTTCTGCCAACACAAACATGCAGAATGACTCTCTACGCTGAACACCTACTGTAAAAACTACTCTGCCCTGCCAAACAACACTGCTTGCAGCGGCATAGCGCTTATTTCATCCTAGGGTTTCTCCCTTCTGGCCTCATACAGTCATTCACATCTTCAAACTGGTCTTTTAATAGAAACAATCTGCCAGTCAAAAGTAAGGTTTCATGAACAGCGTGCTATTTTCAGTCAAGTGTTCTTGAATAGAGTGGCTTTACATGTAGCATTTGCAGCTTGCATTGTGTTTCACAATACTTGTGTATGTAAATATACTTTATAGTATTTAATTCTATATATAAAGCCATGCCATATAGATAATTGTTATAACAATAAATTTAGAATTAAAATTAAACTACCGTTCAAAAGTTAGGGGTCTGTGAGATTTTTTTTTTTTTAAGATTGATTTGATTTGATCAAACATACGGTAAAAACAGAAATATTGTAAAATATTATTTCAATTTAAAATAACATTTCTATTTTAATATACTTTAAGATGGAATTTCTTATTATTATATGTCATTTCTTATTATAATTATATTATTTCAAACAGTTTGTACTGCTTAATAGCTTTGTGGAGAGACATTTTTTGGGGATTCTTTGATGAATAGAAAGTTCAAAAGAACAGATTTTTTTTTGAAACATTTTTAACATGATAAATATCTCTACTGTCGCTTTTGAACAATTTAACGCATCTTTGCTGAATAATAGTATTAATTTCTTTCTTCGTTTTACAAAGAAACACAGTATTTCAGACACAAAATTTCATGTTTAATTCAATGTGTTTCTTGCCTTTTATTTGTAATTATTTGTGAGATTTACGAGCCCGGTCTCATGAAAATGCGTATAGTACGCCAAATGCAAACAGAAATTACTGCTATTGATATGCAGAAATTGACTTTGGCATGCATAGGATACACACGTGTTTGACGTGCATATAATGTGCAGTTTTCGCGTACATATGATATGCATCTACCCCACAACCCTAATCCTACACATTGCTTATCATATGCACGCCAAAGTCAATTTCTGCGTATAAATAGTACGCCAAATCGAAACATAAACTTGTGCTATTGATACGCACTTTCATGAGATCGGGTTGGATTTACTGGAAATTTCGGAGGGAAAATTGCTTCAAAGTGAATCCTACACTAAATATTTTCAGTGTAGCTACTAAAGAAATTTCAAATAAATATTTCAAGCATCTGCTTTTGGTTCAGCACATAAAGCAGTACTGTTTGTTTGTGATAGGGTATTCAAAACATGTCTACATTCATATTCTAAAACTGGCTCATTCTAATAGATGAAGCAAACCTCAGAAGCGCACTCCTGCAAGGTTCCCACCACAGGGATGAGCATGTTCTTCTGTGATGATTTGAGCAACTGGGCGAGCAGAGGGATTCCCCCGGCCTGACGGATGGATTCCTTGTTCCTGGTGCTCTTGCTGCAGCTCCAAAGAGCCAGAGCCCCACAGCGCGCCACCTCCGCATCCCTCTCCTGCTCCGCACTCAGAGACACACCGTCAGGCACGCAGTCCAACAACTCCACCTGCCAGAAACAACTTCAGCTTTTCAAACACACTTTCCTGTGCTTGAATTTTGAAATACTGCAATAGATTTGTCACTCTGCTTCACATGATATTATTATTATTACATTACTATTCATTATTGTGCTTTTTTTGTTGTTTTCATTTCACTCCGCATTAAGGTAGGAGAGTCGTGTCATGTGAAAACAAACTCGAATGTCTTATTAATAGGGTCATGGTGTACTTTATGACATCTTCAGTGTACTTCTGTCACTGAGTCTGCAGGATGTGGAACACAATCTCCTGCCCTGAAGCTGCCAACATTCATCTAAACATTCATCATCAGCCAAAGATGGGCTGTTACTTAAGAGGGTTTGAAAATTCAGACTATTTCACACCAAAATCTACAAATGACCACATCCTTCAAAGAGAACATTTCATGTTTCCCCTGCCGTCAAGCCAGAAGGCCACTTTAACACAGCATTACACGCGTATGCTGTTCAGAGGTGGTCTGAGTTTTTAAATGTAACTAATCTATGATAGCTACATTTTGAACGTCCGAGTCTGGCCCCGAGTAAATATACAGAGCAGAGTAACACGCAAGCCCTAATCATACCGAGCGTCACTCTGTCAATAAACACACATGCCAGGATGAGGGGGAGCACGACATTCAATCTGCTTTTACCTGCAATGTGCTCTCTTTGATGCTGGCATAGAAAATGATTGGGAGAAACAGTCTTGAAAGAGAGAGAGTGGAGACATAGACTGTGGTATACGTATGTTCCTTCAACATACGCAAGTTTTTAATTATGGTCAACCTGTTTTGACGAACACACACAAGCACAGACTTCACATTTCTCACCAGTCTCTTGGTGCCACCATACCGTCGGACCGTCCTGCGGGCCCGTCTGAACTTGGCCACATTGGCGATGGTCTCTGCAGCCAGGCACTTCAGCTCTTTGACAGGAGAGTCCAGAATGGACACCATGGTCTGCAAACCACCCAGATCAGCGATGGTTTGCCGAATCTGAGAGTTACAACTGATCTCCTTCAAGATCTTCAGAGAACCAATCTAACAGCAAGGGAGAATAAAGTATCCATTTTTAAAATAACTACTTCACATATCGAATGCCATTTCATATTGAATTGATTAAAATGTAGTTTTTATTGTATAAATTTATGAACTTGCTGGAATTTTATGAAAGCTTCTACTTCTCTTTACTTGACTGTTGTCATGTCAAAAGAGCAAAAATGGCAGTGGCCTCAACACATTTCTGTTTGATATGCCTTTATAATAGTAAGTTTTACTTGGTGCACATTTCAAGTAACACTACTTTCTTAAAGAATTTGTCACCTTGTAAAAGTTTTAAAAAGTAAAAATTTTAACACAATATAAATGCAGAAATCAACAGTGTCTTAGTATATTGTATTATCATGTGTGCATAAATGGCAGGTGAAAGCAACTATTCATTTGTGACTAATGTAGATACTAAAATATAAAAGTAAAAGAAAAATATTATGTGATATGTAAATACAGCATTGTTTTTTTTTTTTAAGAAATTATATTATTGCTGAATAATTATATTCAGCAAGGATGCATTAAATTGATCAAAAGTGTCAGCAAAGTCTTTACTAATATTACAAATTCATATTTTTAAAAAAGTTGTTCTTTTAAACGTTCCATTCATCAAAAAAGCCTTTCCACAAAAATATTAAGCAGCACTGTTTTCATAAGAAATGTTTCTTGAGCACCAAATCAGCATATAAGAATGACTTCTGAAGGATCATGTGACACTGAAGACTGGAGTGATAGCTGTTGAAAATTCAGTGCTGCCGTTACACAAATATGCTAGAAACTGCTATTTTAAATTGTAATAACATTTCACAATACTGCTGAATTTATTGTATTTTATTATCAAATAAATGCAAACTTCGTGAGCATAAGAAACTTCTTTCAGAAAGATTTTTAAAAAATCTTACGGACCCCAAACCTTTGAATAGTAGTATAAAAAAATATAAATGAAAAACAGAAATATAAACATTCCTCAGGCTCAAATGTTGACCTCTGACCCAATTAATTGAGTCTGGATGCACTTACTTTACATCTGATGTCATCTGTGTCAAGCAGGTTGATGAGAACCTCCAGCCCCCCCACGTCTCTGATAGCCAGCTGACACGTCTCCTGGACCAGGTTAAAGTCTCTCAAAGCGCACAACACAATCACTGTGGCTGTCTGATTAGCCCCCTGTTCACATACACAAACACACGTGCAGAAGTTGCATTAGCTGCTCCATCACAACCCACAGAACGATGAACAAAAACAGCTGTTCCTTTATACATTTCATTAATCTAAAACATGTGAAATGACACTGACATCAGACAGAAAATGCCCTTGTTATTTTATACAGTGTGAAGGCATGAGTGTGAAGGCCGATGTACACTGCCACATTTGCATCACATAATTCTCCATTTTTTTTCATCAATGGCTTAATTTCTCCATGAACCCCTTTTTTCGACCCATTTCGACCCACACCCCAAAATCACCTTCCCTTCAAGTATTATTTTGTTGATCACATGTTGTGTATAAGTGTTTGGTATTGTGACTATAAACAGGGGTGGGGAGAGATCCTTTGATTCAGACTACTGCTGTGCTGTGGCCTGAAACCATAGACAATGACCTAAGTTAGCAATTAAAAGAAAACAAGCTCTAAAATGTTGGAGATGATAATGGATTGGCTTTAGAAAAAGCTCTGTTTTGACAGTTGCTATATACACACAGTGTTAGGCTGGTCGTTCCTCAGAAGTTGCCTACACAGTGATTACAACAAACCAAATATGTGGCATTTGTTGGGCCAAGCTCCTTAACAGATATGTATCGCAGACAACTGCGGTTTTGATATCATTCACGGCATGTCCTTTATCACTGGAATGAAATAACAGAAGGGCGAGTGACAGATAAATAAGCAGAGGATCCAGCAAAAATACTACACTATTAATCATCTTTAATCAAGAAATGATGGCTTCTTTAGTGATTGCTGTTTGTTTAGGTCAAAATCACAGATCTAAGATCAGCTTTCCCCCAGAGAAAACACCAGAAACTCGACTTCAACGTGTGTTTTTAATGTGATGCCTCGTTTTTCTCCTTTTTTTATGGAGCAGCTCTTATGAATGCAAACAAAGACTCTCCAAGGCTTTTCTCTCCAAGGCTGGCGTTGTGCTCAATGCAGTAGGTCCCAAAGAAGCAAGTAAGCTGCTGTAATGCTGCTTGCGCAGCAGAGCTTTGAAATGTGACACTCAAGTCCAAAATTGAATAAACACTCGTTTCTTTTTCATAAAATGAGCAACAGATAAGATCCAGTGATTAGGTCAGTCTCGCACGCTTGTTTATTGGACACATGGTACGTCCCAGTTTACATACTATTTTTGTAGTATAAGTAAAACAAGTAGTCCCTTGAAAAAAGTAGTACACTTTAGCATAATTTTAAAGAGTAGTTAAGGAAATAATATACTTTAAAAGAATATACTTAAGTGGTAACTAAATGTGAAGATTTCGGGCAGTTAATAGCATGTTATTTGCAATTAAAGAATGGTGCTAAATAGAATGGAAGAATTAAAGGGGTCATATGATGCTGCTAAAAAGAACATTAAAATCTTCCCACAGAGCGACGTAGATATGTGGGGGCGTGTTAGAACGAGCCGTTTTAGGTAGGCGTGGTTGACTCTTAACTTTTATAAAGAATATCTCTTTGGATTTGAGACTTTAGTCTTTGCAACTTTACAGATCTTCTTTATGCACCAAGAGCTTGTAACACTCCAAAGAGAAAGGAAAAATTGAAATCGCATCATATGATCCCTTTAAAGAATGGCTAAGAGGACAGAAAAAGACAATAAGCAATTATTTTCATAATTATGGCCAGTAAGTAATAAATGGCTGACATTAAAATATATACTATTTTATCTAAATAAAAAAATAAAATAAAAAAAAAACATAAAATCAATCATCTTAAATGCTATATGAATGCTAAGTGAATTTAGGCATCAAAACATTATAATTTGAGATTTGCTAAAGGTTACATTTAACAGTGTTATTAAATTATTCGTGTTTTTTCTAAGAATAACTTTAAGTAAGTTTTAGATGATAGCAAAGGTAATCTAAATTATGGATATTATTAATTAATAACAGATATGGTGACTATGTATTGCACATCTCCAAAATAAACAAGAGTAGCACTTGGTTGAATATGTTCTTAAAGAAGACAAAACAAGGAATGTGAATGTGAGAAGAGGAGAACATCAGATCAAAGAGAGGAAGAACATGATAGGACTCATAATGAAGAATGAAAGGTAGAGTTGAAAGAAAGGGGTGGGGAAATATGAAGAAACTAATAAGAGTGATGAAGGAGACAGAGAGAGTAATAAGAAGTGAAAAAATAGTCATAGAGAGGCAGAGACAGAAAGACACAGAAGAAGAAGAAGTGAGAGTAAGAGAAAAAGGCACTTGTGTTGTCCATATTAAGTGGCCAGACTAAATGTGATCCGGAACTAACAGTGAATCCACTGCACTCTCTGTCTTGCCACTCTCTCCGTCTTCAAAGCATTTGATGGGTTAGCACTGAACCTTGTAAAAACATGTAGCTATATTTAGTACTGATAACAGGGAAAAAGAAATCCAACATTCATATGCTTTCATTTTCTAGCAGCTTTGGTCTCAATGTGCTGTAGACATTCTTTACAAATCAGAAAACATCTGAAGGTCTTTTATAATGTCTCTGTCTCGAATCTAACAGGCCCTGACTCTCAGTCTGTGATGTGAAGACAGATGTTCAGGACAGATGCACACACAGATAAAAGCTGTGAACATGGATGACTGACAGGTTTATCATTTGAAATCACTATACACCTTACTCACATTAATGTTAGAGTATGTGCCATCTCACCTCTCATATGTGACTGAAGGGATGTGCAAACTTACTTAGGGATATTACTATACTTACTACTGTATATAAAGCAAATTTCAGCTCCAGGCCCGGCTCCATAGGGGGGCTAAGGTGAGCCAGGAGCTTGGCGGAGTTAAAATTAAAAATAAAAATCTTAATGAACGTAAACAGTTGGGAGAAAATCAGCTGAATACTGTCTTGTGTCATTAATGTTAATGTAATGTAATGTAAAAGAACAAAAGAAAATGAAAACAAAATCACTCTGCTCAGATCTGCTTTTGACTAAATAACTTCCTTAGCTTTGTAAGGGTGGTTTCCCTACAGTGGTTAAGGCTGTAGGATTGCCGAAGGACTAAAGAAACGTTATCAGCACGATGGTATAAAACTGTACATTTCTAGTCTATTACCACCCACTGCCACTTATACCAGCGACGGAAATAAGTGCATTTAGAACAGCTAAATATGTGGGAGAGCGTTGCTATTGAGTGACTATATTGTATTGCAATAGGTAGCACTTTAATATTAACCTTGAATCAAGACTAGTTAGCACATAATTAATAATTGAAATGGTTTAATAACAATATTTTGTTATGGTTACACTTGAATTGGATACAAAATAGATGACGGATGGTAAAACATAAACAGTTAATTGTACTCAGCATGTATGTAAAATATTACCTGCGTTAAGAGAGAGGAGGGGGAGGGGCGTGCAGAGAGAGGGAGAAAAAGAGGGAGAGAAGGCAGAGCCTCAAGAAGAGAGCTCCAGCGAAGAAAAGAGTCAGCAAAGGAAAGAGCCAGAGCAATTGTTACAATCTTCTTTTATCCCTTCCTTGACCATGTGACTAAAAACCAAATGTGAGACATTCAAACTGACCAATCAGCAGATTACAGCTTCACCCACTGTAAAGGTGTGACAATTAGCAGACCCCCGATGTATACACATGTACAAATATATGCAGCCTTGGTGAGCATAAGAGACATTTAAAAACATTTAAAAAATATTTAAATCATACTTATATGTACCATTTAGGCACTGATGTGTACACGTTGTGTACTAATACTGAATAATTTATATAATTTCTTCTATAATTTCTTCAAGGTATTAATATGTACCCTTTAGGGGCAAATGAGGTACAAAGGTGCGCCCCAGTGACAGTTTTTGTCACAGCTTATATCTATCTTTACCTGCATACATACAGTATAGTCGCATAAAGTGATAAATACTATACAGCGAATTGCAGATGCTTGATAGTTTACATCAGTGCTTCTCAACTGGTTTGGCCATGGGACCCACTTTATGTGACGACCCTGGGCTGGACTCCGCTTCGTCCATGGTGAAAGCCGATCCGGTGATCCACAGCACGAAGTTGATGTACAGTACACTGAACAAAATTATAAACGCAACACTTTTTTTTTTGCTCCCCATTTTTCATGAGTTGAACTGAAAGATCTAAGACTTTTTCTATAACTTTTATAAAGAATATCTCTTTGGATTTGAGACTTTAGTCTTTGCAACTTTACAGATCTTCTTTATGCACCAAGAGCTTGTAACACTTCAAAGAGAAAGGAAAAATTGAAATCGCATCATATGACCCCTTTAAGTAGCAGTCCGGAACTAGTTTTTGTTAAAACAATTACTGTAAGTTGGTATGAGCCACCACAGTCATTTAAACATATACAAAATAACACAAAGTGAAAATAACATGGCGTTTTTGGGTTATGAAAACAACAGTTACCATAGTGAATACACAATACTAACATGAACTGTTAATAAAACATGAAAACTGCTCCTGAATAGAATGAATATCATACATTCATGTAAATCCTTCCCAGCTAACACACGAAGTACCAGTTATGTGATTTATTGGTACTTTACTTTTATTTCACACGTTGCATGCTCGTAGTTTCTTTTGCGCTTTAGTTAAACGATATACAGCGTGGGCCGCCGCATTTGCACGTGCAATTGAAGAGTGTGTGCTACAAGCACAGTATAACATCTGACAGGACAGGATAGTTAATTTTTCTGAGGTGAGAGACTTTTTATTTCTTTACAAGCTACAAAAATAAAGTGTCAACAGCTTTCACGCACATCTTTCAAAATAAAAGTCTTGCATCAGAAAAACATTTAGAATTAAGTTTTTTGTTGTTGATGTTGTTTCTTTGACTGTACACTCTGCAACCCACTTTTGGGTCGCAACCCACCAGTTGAGAAACACTGGTTTACATCATCCCAAAATGTACAATATATTATCACCCAGCTATAATCTGCTAAATGCGACTACAATGCATGAAGATATTAACATTATACATGAAGATAATAATTTTCTGTAAGGCCGCTTCAAAACAACGTGAATAGTGAAAAGCCCTATTCAATTAAACAGATTTCACTCACTCACAGATGTATCAGAAATAACCTGCGATGTCACAGACTGGTTCCCGGAAGTATAAGAGGGCACCTGCCGAACATGTCACCAACTTTCGTTGTCTTCAGGAGCAGTTTGTTTGACAGTGCGTGTGAAGCCGTTATGGAGAAACCAAGGCAAGTGAGCGTTTTAGAAAGTGTGTACCTCCGTGTCCGAGGTTTCTGACACCCGAGGACACACTCGACCTATGCGTTGTGTATTGCTGTCGCGATTCGTCAACTTTATTCGACTATTCGATTTTTAAAAATCCTCGACTTAATTTTGCTTGCGTCGACTAACCGGCAAAATACCGGAAGTGGCGTATTTCACAGACGAGAATGTATAAAACACATTATTAGTCTGTTTTCCAAGGCTGCATGATATATTAAACCCATTTAAAAATCATAATTAAGCATAATTGTGAATTCACAAACGCTACGATTTCAGTTCTAATACAGTATATGCGCTTTCATTATTTACATGCGTGTAGGTTAATTACACGTCACAGAGCGGCTCCGTTCACAGTAGTTCCACAGGAACTGTTATCATTTACATGTGTGGAGCGTCTCAAAATCCATCTCTGCATGTTGTTGTGAGTTTGGGTTTATTATAACGCAACATGCGCCATTTCATCAGATTTGTAAGGTAAATCATTTATAGATCTACGCAAATACAGGAGAATACATAGTGGTTTCAAAATAAAAGTTTTGTTCAATAAAACCATATGATTTCTTGCTTTTGATACTTTGTTTGAACTAAATATTATTGCCTCATTGCTATTATATATGTATTTTAAGTAGTTTTAAAGGCTATTGTTCACTTACATCTATTTTTATTACCACAAAAAAATGTATGATAATTATAGGGCACTATTAAATCCGTTTTATTTCCAAATTAATTTTTTCCCATTTTCATTTTTCTATACTCTGTTTTAATGGTTAAATTAAATTGTATTAATCAAAAAGCCTGCCTAATTAATTGAGTTTTACGGTTTCATCTTTACCAAATTCTGTTTTCCATTATTTTCTGGATTCTATTTTAATGGTTCCATAAAATTGTAATAATCAAAAGCATCTCCAATTAATTGATTTTATAAAAAAAAAGTTTTTTTTTTTTCCAGAAATACTGCACATTTACATTTTTCTCCTAAATAAATTCTGGTAAAAAATATTTCTGGTAAATACTCCTTTAAAAAGTGTTTTTTTATCATAATTGTATTATTAGTAGACTAGAACACGTGGATATGTTGTCATTCTTACACTATAATACTGAACTTTGATTTCAGTGATTTGGACTATGAGATGGACAGTTGCTTCTTGCATTTATGTTGCACTTTACTTTTTTACTTTTGGATTTCATTTGGTTTAATGAAATAGTTTAATAAAATATTCTTATGTAAAATTGTTGATGTTTTTTCATTTGCAGGAAATTAATCGCTTAGATTAATTGATTAATCGATAAATTAGTCGATAGATTAATCTAAATAAAAA